>NC_052532.1:81590394-81744468 GCF_016699485.2 Gallus gallus
AGTTCAGGTGGAGAGGAGGAGATGGGGTTTTGAGATGGAAATGGATTGAGAAGTTACTGGATGTCACAGTGCGGTTCCTGTTATTGAATGTCTGTCTGCTTCTGGGATGCTGGCAATCCTTTTACTCTCACGGCAAGCCCTTCGTGCTGATTAGCCATATGGACACTTTGAAAAACAGCTGAGTGAAGAGGTCTGAAAATCCAGACTTTTCCAGTATGTGGGGGTTCTGCCCATCTGTGGGTATCTGTAGGTCAGATGATTCCAGTAACAGCCCCTTGGTGGAGGCTAGGAGTGGACAGCTGTTCTGGGGATCTCTACCAGTTAGCCAGAAGGAAGGGAGCTCTTACTGAGATGCTCCTTCACAGAGCTTTGGCAGGAAAACCATTTCTGAATGTTCCTCTGGCAGGGAATGTAATATCACAGGTACTACAGAACAGCAGTAACAGACCACTTTGCCATGTTTATAGGCCTAATGTCTTTCCAGCTGAGGTGAGGTTTAGTAGTTATGTCCTGGGAGGGTTTTTGGGTGGGTGGGCACCTGAGCCTGGTAAGCCAGCTATATGGCAGGCAACTTTGATATTACATATGTGTACTCATCCCTCAAGAGATTTGTGTGTTTCTGCATAGGCACAAATCCCTTCTCATGTGAGCATGTAAGTCATCTTCCCTTCTGTAATTTCTCATTTTGAAAATCTGTGTGCTCCCTAGAGAAGGGGGAAGACAAGCAGGATCATCTGTCTGACAAGGTTGCCGTCACTTCTCACCAATGTTTGAGGGCTTTTGCAAGTTTGCAAGTCCAACTTCCCATCCTTACCAGACTGTGGGAAGCAAAAGGCCACCAAGACCACATGCCGTACTTTATTTCTGGTAGTGTGTATTTCTTCAGTATGCCTGGCATTTTTTCTGATGACTTCCATTCCACTAGCAAACTGCCTTACTGTGATCTCCTGCACGTGCCTCAAGGCTTTAAGGCCGGTCTCGTCCTTCTAGAGCAGGTGGGAAGGGGAAAAAGTGACCTCATCTGAAACATCAGTTGTAGGCTTTTTACAGATGAAGGCAGAAAAGTGTGTCGTATCTCCTCCTTCGGTAGCTTGTTAACAGGCTCTGAGCAGGATTTTAATCTTGAGTTGAGGTCTCCCTAATGCTTTTTTTTTGTTTGTTTTCATCCACCCACTCCTGCTTTCTTCACAAGATGGTCTGAGGTACATATCTTCTGTCATGTTTTAATCCTCACTCCGAGTGCCCCAGGGAGCTGAGGAGTGCCTGTCATCCCTGGCTCATGGACAGGCAGTGAATGCAAAGGTGCAGATTAATGGTGTGAATATGTCTTGGAGACAAAGATCTGAGCTCTTTCTATTTTACTGGCTCCCAAATCTGGAACCCAAGTCTCATGTCCTGTCCTATCACTGTCATGAAGGGTGGCTCATTATTTCATACTGACTTCTGCCTACTATATTTTGGCCTCTATTTCCTCCATGCAGTCACGGTGTCATTATAATGGACAATGAGCTGATAATGGCCATGTAGTAGGTGATCTGTTTCCTATTCCTGACAGACACTGATCGTCTCAATGCTTAAAGCAGAAGGGCTATGACTCCCCACTGAAGCTATAAAAAGTGGCAAAGCTGCATCCCGCCCCCGGCAGTCTCACAGGAGCAGTCAACACTTACTTAACCTTTAGTGACAGGTGACATACCTCAAAGAGCAACAATGGTTTGTGGGTAATGGTTTATTTATTTCTTCAACAGCAAGCTGTAAATCCACCTATTTATGGAAGCCACATTTCTTGCCTATTGTTCAACTGTTGCTCAGAAGTGCCATTCTGCTATCAGCGTCGATGTCAAACAGTCACAGCTCTGTCAATTTGATGTCATGTCTGCTGCGGGAGGAACTAAGGTTTTTTGTGTGTGCACTTGCATTTTGAGAGAGTAAGTGTGAATGAGCTGGAGAGGGAGGGAGAGAAGAGGGAACCTTGCATCAGTCCTTCACTCTTCATTATAGAATTCTGGAATCATAGAGGCATTAATGTTTGGAAAGCCCCCAAGATCATCTAGTCCAGCTGTCCACCTACCACCAACATTGCCCGCTAAACCATGTCTGTTAGTACCACATCTACACTTTTTTTGAACACCTCCAGGGACAGTGACTCCACCACTTCACCGGACAACCTGTTCCAATATCTAATCATTCTTTCTGAGAAGAAATTCTTCCTGGTATCTAACCTGAACCTCCCCTGGCAAACGTGAGACCATTCCCTCTCATCTTATCACTAGTTACTTAGGAGAAGAGGCTGACCCCACCTTGCCACACCTTTCAGGCAGATGTAGAGAGTGGTAAGGTCTCCTCTGAGCCTCCTCCCCTCCAGACTGAACAATCCCAGTTCCATTAACTGCTCCTCATAAGACTTGTGCTCCAGACCCTTCACAGCTTTGTTGCCCTTCTTTGAATGCACTCCAGTGCCTCAATATCTTTCTTGTAGCAAGGGGCACAGTACTCGAGGTACAGCCTCAGCAGAGGTGAGTACAGATCACCTTCCTGCTCCTGCTGGCTCCACTATTTATAATGTGAGACAGGGTGCTCTTGGCCTTCTTGGCTCATGTTCAGCCAATTGTCAACCAACACTCTCAGATCCTTTTCTTCCACAAAGCTTTCTAGCCACTCTGCCCCAAGCCTGTAGTGTTGTGTGGGATTGTTGTGACCAAAATGCAGGACCTGGCATTTGATCTTGTTGAACTTCATCCTGTTGGCCTTAGACCATCAATCCAACCTGTCCGTGTCCCCCTGTGGGGCCTTCCTACCCTCAGGCATTACAGCACTTCCTCTGAACTTGGTATTGTCTGCAAACTTACTGAGCATGTACTTGATCCTTTCATCCAGATCATCAATACAGATGTTAAACGAGCTGGGCCCCAATACTTACTCCTGGGGATCACCACTCCTGACCGGTTGCCAGCTGGATTTAACTTCATTCACCACCACTCTCTGGGCCTGGCCATCCAGCCAGTTTTTTACCTAGCAAAGAGGATACTTGTCCAAGCCCAGGGCTGCCAACTTCTCCAGGAGAATACTGTGGGATACAGTGTCAAAGGCTTTGCTAAAGTATAGGTAGACTACACCAATAGCTTTTCCCTCATCCACCAGGTGGGTCACCCAGTCATAGAAGGAAATGCACTGCCTGAAGGGATTCTTCTTCTTTGGAGATATTCAAAACCTGCCTCAATGCTTTCATAGAGTCATAGAATTGTTTGAGCTGGAAGGTACCCTTAAGGTCACCTAGTCAAATTCTTCTGCAATGATCAGGAACATCTATCTATAGCTAGATCAGGTTGCTCAGAGTCTGGTCCAACCCGATACTGAATGATTCCAGGGATGGGGCATCTGCCACCCTTCTAGGCAACCTGTTCCAGTGTCTCACCAACCTTCTTCCTTACATCCAATCTAGATTTCCCCCTTTTTAGTTTGAAACCATTTCCTCTTGTCCTGTCACAGCTGACCCTGCTAAAGAGTCTGTCTGCACTTGTGTAACCTACTCTAGGAAGCCTACCTTGGCAGGGAGGTTGGACTAGATGACCTCCAGAGGTCCCTTCCAACCCCTATGCTTTTGTGATTATGAGAGAAGGTTGGTCAAACAGGAGTTGTCTTTCATGTACCCATGCTGTCTGGGCCTTACCCCCTGGTTGTCCTGCACTTGCCACGTGATCACACTCAAGATGATCTGTTCCATAACCTTCCCTGGCACCGAGATCAGCCTGACAGGTCTGTAGTTCCCTAGATCCTCGTTACAACACTTACAGATGGGCACCACATTAGCAAGTCTTTAATCCTGTGGGACCTCTCTGGTTGATCAGGACTGCTGATAGACAGTGGAAAGCAGCCTGGCTATCACATCCACCAGCTCACATCCCCTCAGCACCCTCAGATGGATCTTGTCTGTCCCCACGGACTTGTGGCAGTCTAGATGGAGTAGAAGGTGTCTGTTTCCACCTGAATCTATGGGGGGTTTATTCTACTCCTCATTACAGGCTTCCAGGACAGGAAGCTGAGTACCCCAGTGATAACTGGTCTGACTTGTGAAGGCACAGAGATGTAAAAAAGGCATTGAGAACCTCAGCCTTTTCCTTTTCCTCAGTGGTCGTGTTCCCTACTACAACCAGAAAAGGATGGATATCCTGATAGAAATACCAGTGTCCTGAACAGTTCAAAGTCTGAAAGTCCAAGGCAGCAGTTTTGCTGACCCCTCTTCTAACTTCAGCAAGGAGTAAAAACTCCTGTCAAATCGGCAAGGGAGTACCACCTGTTCTTTTGGGTATAAGTGTATGTTTCATGAAGCCTAACGCTCACTTCTGTTATCTGTCGAGGGGGAGATAAGGAATGAGTGCCAAAACATATAACCATAAACTCAGTTGAATACAAATCAGCTTAGCATCACTACGAGTGTAAGCTTTTCTCCTTTCCTTAAACCAGCCTGCAGATCAGCTTTGTGAGTGTACATGTGTTAGTGCACTGAAATGTCTTCTCCAGCAGTGTTTTGTTTATGAGTACTTTCATTAATATGGAGGTACCATGTCTTAAGGGTGTTCATTTAGTCAACCACATGACTTCATCCTTGTCTCGTGAGGTCATGTGAGATGCCAAGGCCACAGATTTTCAACTGTGTTATCTTATCCCTGCTTTTGAGGCTAATCCTAACTTAAGGAAAACTTCCAAACCCATAGGGATGCTTTAGTCCTAAATGTTTGACAAGCATCATTTCTTTAAATATTTCCCCTTAAATATTTCTTGCATCTTCCATACTGCTGCTGAATTTCTTCATTCCCCCTGCTGTAGTGCCTAGTACTTTTATTCAATGCATGGCAATATTATATTTCAGCAACGTTCAAACAAGCCTTTAATTTTTCTGGCATTTCTGGATGTGCAAATGACCATTTGCATGTGAAAAATGAGCGCACTCACAACTCTGCAGCTACCCATAAATATTGGAGAGTACAAAATTGGAGGCTGCAGTATGCAATTTAGCACAGTGTCTTTGTGCCCTGTTCTGTTCAATTTATTGTTGGTGAAGCATGCACCTATGCATAAAGCTGAAGTTGTACACGCATTTTCACTCTAAATGCTAAATTTCAAATAGAGTTGGATGGGATTTCTGGTTGCGTACTTCATTCATCAGAAATAAGCACTCTGTTTGACCCAAGTGATTTGTGAAATATTTTGGCCTCAAGCCCCCTCCTTCAGATTGAAGGATTTTAAATTTTTTGCTTCAACTTTTTCAAAAAAATCAATTTTTTTTTGTTTGTTTCAGAATTCTTTGGTGCTTCCGTTCACGTTTCCTTTTGTTAATTATTCTAAGGGAAAAAGAGAGAAACAAAGAATTACATTAACTGCGAGCATTTGTGGGTATCTGTGGTAGAGCACCTTGGCAAGAAGTTTCAGTGTTTCAGATAAACTGTAAATAAAAAGTCTTTCTTTGGCCAAAAAAGAAATCAATCAATACTAAATAATTCATTCCCAGACAATGCTGCACACAGATAAAAACAGGTTGCTTAGATGCAAGGGCAACCACATGGGATCTGCACAGATCAGTTTAAGTCTGAGAAAGGTATTAAACCTCTGCTGCTGTATAAATGCAGCTGGGCTGGTTCTGGGCCTTCACTCAGCACTCTTCCCTGTGAAGGTGCATTAGACTGGGCATGAGATATGGGACAGAAAAACTTGAGTGCATCACCACCACTAATACTGTTGGTGTTGTCTTCTCTCCAGGATCTAGCTTTTTTGTTATCGTATCCTATAGAGAACTGATCGTGTTTGCACATCTTCATTTTAAGATGCTTGGAGTGTTTGGATGGAAACCAAGCATCTTTCTTGTCAGGTTTTGAATTGAGCTTGGAAAAAAGTGATAACACAGTCACTGCATCTGTAAACAGCAAAGTCTAACTTCTCAGTTGTAACAAATGAAAATTCTCTTGCTGTCTGGTTTGCAAGTAGATTTAGTTCTTAACTTTGTTATGATGCACAGAAATTGTAATGTGTTTGGGACTCAGGCCATTGGGAATAAATGCCTGTAACCGGCCCCATCTAACCTGACCTTGAACACCTCCAGGTTTGGGGCGTCCACAGTTTCTCTGGCCAGCCTGTGTCAGTGTCTCACCAACCTCTGAGTAAATAATTTTCTCCTAATTTCTAACTCAAACTTCTCTCTTCTATTTAATATCCAGCCCCCCTTACCTGTCACTACATGTCCGTGTAAAAAGTATCTGCCCGACTTTCCTGTAGGCTCCCTTTAGGTACTGGAAGGCTGCAATGAGGTCTCCCCCGACCCTTCTCTTCTCCACGCTAAACAAACCTATCTCCCTCAACCTTGCTTCATAAGAGAGATGCTCCATCTCTCTCATTGTCTTTGTGGTCCTCCTCTGGACTTGTTCCAACAGCTCCACAGATGTGCTGGGAGTCACAGGCCCAGATGCAGTACCACAGGTGGGGCCTTATGAGGGCAGAGTAGAGGCCACGATCACCTCCCTTGCCCTGCTGGCCATGCCTCTTTAGATGCAGCCCAGGATGCAGATGGCCTTCCAGGCTTTAAGTGTGCACTGCATTCTCACGCTGAACTAATCAGCAAGCATCCCTGGGTCTTTCTTTACAAGGCTGCTCTCAATCCACTTGTTGCTCAGCCTGTATTTGTGCTTGGGATTGCCCCTAACCAGGTACAGGACCTTGTACTTGGCTTTGTTGAACCTCATGAGGTTCACAAAGGCCCACCTCTCCAATGTGCCACGGTCCCTCCAGATGGCATCACTTCCCTCAGGTGTGTTGACTGCCCCTTTGGGGAACAACACTCATAACTGGTTGCCAGCCAGTCACTTCATTTACCACCACTCTCTGGGCTCAATCTTCCAGATAGTTCCTTACTCAGCAAGCTGTGTACCCATCCAAGCCATGGGCTGCCAGCTTCTCCGGGAGAATACTGTGGGAAACAGCATCAAAGGCTTTGCTGAAGTCTAGGTAGACTATGTCAACAGCCTTTCCCTCATGCACCAGGCAGATCACCCAGTGACACACACAGCTTGGTGTCATCTACAGACTTGCTGAGGGTGCACTTAGTCCCACTGTTCTTGTCACTGACAAAGATTGGACTTGTGTCCAAAACGTTTTGTTTCTTCCATGGATTTTTTTTTTTTTTCTGTTTTAAGTCTCCCTCCACACTTGGTGTGGTTTAGAGAACTGAGAAGTGGCTCCGTGCAGAGGGTCCTGGGCCCATAACTGATCATTGTGCCCTTTTGGGCAAGCCATTGCATCCTCTGCGTCTCCAAGCCGCTCACACCCTTGATCTGGTGTGAGCAAATAGCCCGCTTTTCTGAGGCTGGAAGTCTGTATGACCAGGGGCTGGCACTATGGGACCTTGGCCATGTCCAGCAGAGCTGACTGGAGCATGAATAAAGCCTTGTTTTGCTGGCTAGCTGCATACTTGGGGCGCCGGTCCCCATAGAGCCACCAGCCATGTACCATAAGAATGATCCCCTAGCCCTACCCCACTGTGTAATTGGGCTAATTCATAGCATCGCATGGCTGTTAACTCTGCTTGAAGTATAGTCGTACTTATGCACTTAGTTTATAAGTAACAATGAAGAGGTGAAAGCAGAACCGGTAGGGGATTCTGCCCCAATAATTGCTTTAAAGCAGGAGCTGGGCAACCCTCCTTTGTATTTTCTGAACAGATTTTTACCAAAAAGAAACATAGTTTAACCTTGTTGAAACTCTCACGCATTGAAATGGTGAAAATAGCTTTGGGGTGGGCATGGAGAAGGAGGTGCAAGAAGTAACTTCGGGGGAGTAGAAAGGTGAACACAGTTAAGTGTTAGGAATTTATGTTCAAAATAATCACTTAGAAGGGAATTAAAACTTATTTTTTGAAAGTGTTACAAGTTTTAAGACAGAGCCATTTATTCCTAGTGCAACACTTTGGTTCATCCAAATGAATTAGTTTGGGGGTTTCATCTATTTCTCTTTGCTTTTTTAACTTAAACTAGACTTTTTTTTGGTAGGCTTTTTAGGGCAACCCAAAAATAACTTATTTTGATTTGCTGGCAAACCAAAAAATCAATTATTTCCACAGTTGTAAACTGTGCATTTATAACAGACAAATGCTCTATTGCTGTCTGTCAGTGCGTTGCTCATGGAGGAATTTCTTTGTTTATCCATTTTTCTTTTTTAAAGAGGCAGTGAAATGCAACACAAAAGATGTAGATTAAAGCAGCATCAAAATGAAACGCACAGAAGTCAGGAAATGCTGGAATCACATGGTGGTCTTTAAAAGCTCTCAGGCTGTTTTTATGGTGGGATTTCTGCCTTGTTCAATGAGGGGCTTAGATAGTGTATGATAAATAAGATGTATGGCCACACGATGAATAATGAAGGAGAAATGAAATATTGAATAGCCACTTATTCAGCAAGCTGCAGGCTTCCCGTGGACCGAATGTGGCAGGGTCCTGCAGGGGGTAGCAGGTCTGTGGAAGTAAAGGAAGGCCACGTTAAGAAGTCTGCACAGGAGGCTGTGGTTAGGGGCACGAGAGGGGCTGTCACACTGTCATTTGAGTGCTTCACTTCCCAATTATCTAAATCAAGCCACTATGTAAAATAAGGTCACAGTCTTGCCGGTTGTTCTGCGTGGGAAAGCTGTGAAAGTCAGTGAAGGCTCTACGTGGTCAGGGTACTTGCACGCACAGAACAAATAGGCTTGCTGCAGCAAACACTATACATTGTAGGTTGTGTACAAGATCGTTTGCCAAGCTTACAGCCTCTGCAAGAGCTGAACTTTGTTTCTTGCCACATTCTTTTGGAGAATATTATAGAGCAGTCATATAAAGCAAGATGACAAATCTCAGGGGGCTCCTATGCTGTGGCTGAGTAATGCTGCTGTTTCCCAGTAACTTGGTAGCAGAAGGAAATGGAGTGTAGCCCTTTGCAGTGTTTCAGTAAAATGCAAGATGTATTTTCTGCTTGTTCTAGGGATGCTTTTAAGTACAGACTGGGGGCACTCGGGAGTCCCAGTGCAGTGCTGCAATGGAGTGCCTCTGCTTAGGCAGGAAGATAGCTAATTTGGTGCTTATGCATATGGATCATTACTATTGTAAGTATGGCTTGACCACTGTCGAATCTAAGTGACCACCTAAAAAACTAATTGATTTTCAGGTAGTTTACTAAGTTGAGTTGGTTGGCAATGAAAGATTGGTCCAGCAAGCACCGGAGTCGGTCCAGCAGCAGAGCTATGCAAGGGAGAGAAGACAGGGCAAATTTCCAGTGACCTGTTGGATCTGCTCAGCAGCTCAAGGAGTAATGTGTTCAGAGGAAAGGTTGCACAGAGCCATTAACAAAACTTGTACCAACGTTTGTTCAAACCTTCCCAAGTTCTTGTGCTATTTGCCTGTTCAAATAAATTTAGCAGGGAGTTGGCAAAATGCCCTGTGTACTGTTAACCCTAGTAGTGACTGGTTACAAGATCCCTGGCCTTCTCTCCTTCAACTTAGTGAAACCTGGAGGTTTAGTGCCAATTTGGGGCCCTCATGCATGAAGTGGTGAGTGAGAACTTGGTAACAGGCACACGTTTGAAATGACTTGGCAGATAGCTTTTGCTTTTAACTCCCAGATCTTAATCTTGTGGAGTTTAAGGCTGCTCGGTTCTGTCAGAGTTTTTTGGATAACAGTGATGAATGCCATTGCACAGTGCTCTGTAGTGGTTAAGTCACTTTTGCCATTTTCTTTCAAGAAAAATAATCACTATTGGATATTGGCCAGGTTGAGGAAATTTCATTTCTAAAGAGCAAAAATTTTGGCAAGCCAAAACTCTGGAAACAGCAGAGGAACTCTTTTGAGCTCTTAAATGAAGCAGATGTTGCTGCTTGTTACCCTTCAAGCCAGACAGCATGCCAAAGAAGTAGGAGCTACCACACTGCCACGAAGCCTATTCCTGCTGCTTGTTTCTTCCTCTTGTTCTTGTCCTCAAACATGAATTAGGACACCATGGAGCATGTTCTACGTTGTATCTCCCAGCA
The DNA here is from genome assembly GCF_016699485.2 of Gallus gallus. NCBI lineage: Eukaryota > Metazoa > Chordata > Aves > Galliformes > Phasianidae > Gallus > Gallus gallus. The sequence goes on from NC_052532.1 coordinate 81,600,438, forward strand.
CTGGTATGTTGGTGGCACCAACTATGTTCGCAAGTGCTGTTATTTCCTGCTGTGTGTACATACACCTTCCTGCATATGCTTTAAGTTTGGTGTTGGAAGTTGTGGGTAGAGAGAGTACAAGTGATTCAGGGAAAGCAAGCATTGAGAGCAAGGACTCAGGATGACACTGGACTGAATCATAAGCCAAGTCCAAAGACTTGGGTCCTCAAATGTCTGATTCTGAGCTGTGGGGAAGTGACAGGTCCTAAAATCCTATCAAGGCTGGAGCTTCTTTGGAGAAAGGTCCAGGCATAGGATTATAGTGTCAGGGCTGAACTAACACCCCGTACAAGATTTTTGTACTATCTTGACAGTTAGCGTACTATTTTGGCATCCTAGGTGAAGTTCCTCTCTGTCCAGTGGCAGAATGTACAGGGAGAAAACTTGAGTGGAAAGTCTTTGAAAAGGATCTTGCTGAACTCACTAGCATTGAGGCATATGTAGGAAGCAGAGGGCCTCAGAGAAATGTGTGCCAGGTTTACTTCAGTCCCTTCTTCAAGAGGCATGTAACAGGGGTTGCCATAGCCAGCTCACTGCTCTGCTTCTCTGGGAGAGTGTATTTTCCTCACCACTGTTATTATCAGCACGATGCCAACAGATATTCTGTTTGCGTGCAAGCATACACAAGAATTTGCCTTTTCTGTGTAGTGAATGTAATATGAGGTCAAAGTTGGAAATGTCAACTCTATAGCTGCATGTTGCTGGAAAGGCCAGCAGAAGTCAGATAAGACAACCCAGTGCATATAAAATATTACTACACAGCTCAGGTGACATACATAAATACATAGGGTGGGGATTATGCTGCCAGGCATGGACTTGTGCATATTAACATATGGTCTCGCAGCCATCCCTTCGGATGTTGGTTTTTGTTTTCTGAAAATTCTGACGTTTGGTGGTAAAGTTGTGTGTACCAAAGTGTACATTGTTTCTTCTGATTGAAGCCTGCTACTTTCAAGCATCAGTCTTTCCAAGGAAAGAGAGGACTGGCCTGTTCCATCCCATGGCATTGCCAGAGCGCTGAGTCCATGGCAGCAACTGGAGGTGCTCAGCCCAGGTTGGATTAGCTGGGAGAAAACAGCAGTGATGCCTGTGAGTGGAAGCACAGTGAGGCAACAGAGCGGTGGTCATTAGCTGCTCCTGAGCATCTCAGGCTTTTTGACACAAAGGGGAAGAGACCTCATTCAGTGGTGTGAGCTTGTGAGGATCTGGTTTCCATAACAACTCCAGGTCTTCTCTTCATGTTCCAGCGTCATCTCTTTGAGCCTTTCCTAGAACTTGACTTGTTACAGTGCAGTGTGCTTCAATAGTAGCTCACTCCTCTCTGGCAGCCGGAGCACCTATTGTTACCTTGGGAGATGACTTATTTGTCACAAAGGCAGTGCAAAACGTGAAACACAAATCTGCAGTGTCTGTCTATTCTTTTCAGCCTTTTCAGTGGCTGGTATGTTTGATCTTCCCCCAGATGGTGACCTGCTGTCTTTAGCTAAACTGTATGTATAACTCTAGGATCTGTGTATGCACCTAAGCTCTGACTGCAGTTATGTGGGTTGGGGGGTAACTCTCACCCCTCCTGGCACACTAGTAGTGCCCAAGGTGCACAGGAGTACTCACTCTTTGTAGTAAGTGGGTGGCAGTGCTCACAAAGGAACAGTGCCTGACTGCCGGAATATCCCTTAGAAAGGTATTAAAATCTGATACGGGTTGCAGCAGTACAGAGGCTGTACTTGTTGTGGTGCAGAAATACTCTAAACCTTGAGGAGCTCAGCAGCGGGGTTGGACATGGTGAGCATCTCTGCAGAGCTGGCTGCAGGCATTCTCCTTTCTGCTGCTGGTGATGAGGAACAGTGAGTTCTGTAAAGATGTCTGCCTGACTGCTACTTTCCTTTTGAAGTATCGATACAGCTTGGGAAAATATCTGTGACTGTGACTCCCTGCTTGCTGGGAATTGAACAGTCAGAAGTAGAATCATAAAATCGTGGAATATCCCAAGTTGAAGGGGACCCACAAGGGTCATCAAGTCCAACTCCTGACTCCACACAGCACCACCCAAATCCAAGCCTATGTCTGAGAGTGCTGTCCAAACGCTCCTTGTACTCCAGCAGCTCAGGGCTGTGCCCACCTCTCTGGGCAGCCCGTTCCATGCCCACCGCCCTCTGGAGCAGACCCTGTCCCTAACCCCCAGCTGCCCCTCCCCTGACACAGCTCCATGCCGTTCCCTCGGGCCCTGTCGCTGTCACACAGAGCAGAGCTCAGCGCTGCCCCTCCGCTCCCTGTGAGGAGCTGCAGCCGCCATAAGGCCTCCCCTCAGCATCTCTGCTCTGCACTGAGCACACCACGGGACCTCAGCTGCTCCTCACACACCTTGCCTTCCAGACCCTTCACCACCTTCACAGTCCTCCTTTTGGACACTCTCTCTTACATTTATGTCCTTTTTGTACTGTGGCCAGGCTGTAAACTGGCTTGTTTCTATAGCACGTTATGTAGTTAGCTCAGCTGGCATCGGAGTTCAGCTGTGTACTTGTGCACATCTCTAGGGGATGTCTGTTCCTTAATTCTATTGGGGGGGGGGGGGGGGGGGGGGGGGGGGGGGGGGGAGTTGTTAAAAGGTGCAGAGACTCTTGGAGGAAAGGTCTGACAAGCACAGCAGCCTGGGAATGGTGGCTAGCTCTGACCGCTGTCCCCATGTGGGTTCACAACCCTGCCGCTGATGGGGCGGCCCTGGGGGGAGCTGCTTCATTTTGCAGGCTGTCATCCTGCAGAATGGTTGGTCTCTTTTGCATCAGTTCTCCTCTTCCCTTGCTAAAAAAGCAATGCATGCAGCCCAGAGCAGGGGCCAGAAAGGCTCTAACACCCTCTGCTCCCATCTGTTGTTGCTCTGTCCCATCTTTTCCTGTTCGCTCTACTTCAGTGTTTGTCACCAGGGAAGCTTGAATGCATAAAGGAGAACCACAAGTGAGACTGGCATTGAAGTAATAAATTTAACTCTGAAATAAACAATACCTGTGGGTAATAGGTTTGAAATTGCTGTGTTCCTTGGTAACGGGATATAATTACAAGTACCACAAGATCTGCAGGGCAAAGGTGCAATTATCCCCCTCATTTCCAAGTTTCAGTGAAAGCATTACCACAGTGTTGCCACAATTCAGTAACATGGAACAGCGAACTTATTGGGAAGATAACAGTGGTTGAGCGCACGCTTCTTTGTGATCTCTCCACACTGGAGCCCTCCGCCCAACAATCTTGAAAATGCACAATATGCTGTGATAAAATCCACCCAGCCACAGTGCATCGCAGTTGCTGTGAGATTGCTGAAGGGTTCCCTTAGTAACTGCCAGGGAATTCTCGATGAGTGATGGGAGCGCTTTATACCAGCGGGCAGGTCATCATTTGTTACCGTGCCATCCTACAGTAATTAAAGGCTATTGAATGATATTTCTACACTGTAACCGTGGGGGGGGGGGAGGGGGGGGGGGGGATTGGGGGCTGCTTTTGTGTCCTTACATACAGTTGCTCAGTAATTACAGAGTAATGACTGATAGCATTCCTATGGTACACTGGGCTGCTTATTGTGTTCCCCTGTGTAGGGTTGTTCTTTGGGAGTCTGGGGGTGATGCCTTGATTACAACTACTAGCAGCAGTCCATCTGCATACAGCTTTGTTGTTCCACCTCTTTAGTTGCTGGCATCAAGGAGGTGATTGTGCCAAGATCCACATGGACTGAGGATGTCAGAGTTTGGGTTGTTGATGATGGATAGGATATCATATTCAGCTGATGAGTGGGATAGAGCTCTAAGGGGAAATGCTGTATTTCCAGTGGGGTGCTGTATCTCTCTGTTCATTCACTTTGACACTGATGAGTAATCCAGGTTTGGGATGGCTTTTTGTTCAAGTCCAAGGTTAGCTAGACAGCTGTCATAGAATCATTTGAGTTGGAATGGGCCCTTAAAGGTCACCTAGTCCAACTCCCCTGCAATGATCAGGGACACCTACAGCTAGATTACACTGCTCGGAGCCCTGTCCAGCCTGACCTTGAATGCCTCCAGGGATGAAACATCCACCACCTCTCTGGGCGGCCCGTTCCAAAGCTTCATTATCACTGGGCACGTAACTTGAGGCACAGCATCCCCATGGTCTCAGGGGGCCTTCCTGGAGTTATACTGCTGCAGAGTAACACGGCAGGTATAACCATGCATATAGCCTGGCCTAAACCTTTGCTCACAACCCAGAAATGGGGCTCTGGGGGCTGTTAAACTTCAGTTGAGTTCATTCATTGTCCTGCAAACCTAGTGGCTGAATGTAGCGGGGGGCTGCAAGTCAGCCACGCCCATCCAAGGCAGTGGGTAATAACAGGGCCCTTTGTGACTCACCCCTGTGCCACCCAGGTATGACAAACACTGCCGCAGTGGTCCCACAGTGTCCGTCAGGACAGTGATGGGACAGGGCAGGAGCATGTGGGTCTGGGAAGGAGAGCAGCCCAAGACGCTTTCCACTGCAGCTTTTCCCAGCATCCTTCATCCCACAGGATGGAAGAGAGACTCCCCAGCTGTCCCAGAGTGACCCTGGGTGAAGAGTGTGGCTCCCCAGAGTCCTACAAGGTGTGCAGATTGAAGGAGCAGTTGCTCAGTGAGTGAAGGTCCTCAATAAGCCTGGGGCCACAATGTCCCCTGTTCAGTGCCTGCCCTGAGAGCCATAGACATGGCCAGAGGACAGAGCTCCTTTGTCATGTTGGATTTGTACTTCCTAAGCAGCAAAAGTGGGAGCAGCTGAAATGCTGGAAGTGGTATAGTTATAAGAGTCCAGAGTAACAAGAGGTAATATTTAAAAGTAGCAAGGAGCATTTTAATGCCAACTGTGGTCCTTTTTAGAGTAACGTTTAAAAATATAGCCTTGGCTTGCCTCCCCACATCCTTCCTAATCCTCGTAAATCCTGCTATGCATTGCTTGCGCATTTGTAGGTACAAGCTGCTTGTGACTTTCCCTTGTAGCATCCAGATTTGGCTATTTTTTGAAAAGATAGATTGGATAGTCCAGTGTACTGGCCTTTCATCGCCTTGGGGACTTTGTGAAGCCAAGAGAAATAAGGCCATGAGCTGCAGTGCAGAGGCTCTGGGACTGCTGCAGTTCTTGCTTTGCTGGGGAGTATTTGGGAAGAAAACTCCAATTACAAAGCCACAAGGAGAACTGCTTGTCACAACCAAGCCTGTCTCTCCTTTTGGAGGCTGCTGCAGCGCTGCCAGACACACTTCTCCCGTGTGTGAGCCTGACTGTCTCTGTTGCTGGGAGTGATGATGGTGGTTTCTTTCTTTTCTTTCTTTTTTATTAAAAAATGTAACATTTGGGTCTTTGAAATTGAAATGGATTTCAGTCTTATATTAATTATTGATAAATGGAGCCTCAGAGATGGAGATGAAGCCTGGCATGATTAAAGACAGACAGTTTTTAATTTTATGTCTCTCACAGTGACAGAGGAATCCAGTTTAATAGGAGTCATTTATTAAAAGGAACTTAATCACAAGCATGCAAGTAATTGGGAGTGAGATAGCAGGGGAAATGGGGGGGAAAGAGGTGTGCATCGGTGCAGGGGGGCAGTCAGTAGGGGTGGGGATGATACTGTGGTGTATAGAGGCCCTTTTCAAGCCTCAACTCGTGTGGGGAACACAAGAGGAAGCCACAGAGCCTGCCTGCAAAGGCAAGGGAGCCGCGATCTGGCAGAACGAAGTAGTGGTGAACTGATGAACTCAAGGCTCGAGATGACATCTGAGCAACATTAAGGAGGCCTTGCCATTTACTAGGACCCGCTGCCCTGCCTGAATGCAGAATGAAGATGACAATTTTCTCCTCCAAAACCTTTACAGGCTAATTAAAAGGCATGCCACAAAAAAGGGATAAAGAAAGACAAGGAGATTATATTTTCCTCTGAATGTGGGAGTAGAAATGTTACTCTCCCTGTCAGGCTTACTGAAAGCCATGTAGGTATTTGGTATGCATTTTTGTGATGCTGCTCTATGAGAACGCCATTTCAGGAGGCCTGCAGTGATGAGGCCCCTCCTTACTGTCCCCTGGCTGCACTGCCCACTGGCTAGCAGATGGTGAGGATGATGATGCTTTAATGTTTATTCATTTCTCAGGTTGGATGTTACTTGGATTGACTGCGTTATCAGTCTGCAGTCCCTTTTGTGATGGCATTGGCTGAGTTGTAAGGTAGGGGGATTGTGTGTGGTGAGTGCCATCAGCACCATCAACTGCTGCTGCCTGGCAAACTAGAGAAACCATGGGTGGTTGTACCTGACTCCAACAGTTCTGATACAGACTTGTTTCCCACACAGTCATCTTAACATCATTTTGTTGCTTTTTTCTGTAATGGACACTGCTAAATTTATAATTCTTGGCTGTGCAAATCTGACTTTGCTGCATTTAGCGTGCCCTGGGATGGGGATGCGGCGTTATTAAACAGTACTGCAAAAAAATAAAACAGGGTAAAATACTGGACAGCTCCTTGTCAGGCAAAAGCTGGGACACCACCCTTTAGCTAGGCAGACTCAAAGGGACCATTGTAAAATTTCTACCTGAACTACTAGCTCATTTTGTGAGAGGTTAGTATGAAGGCTAGCAGTTCTGAAGTGCAGTTTTACCGTTACCTTTGCCTTGGGATGGTCTTGGTTCTAGAGATGGGGTTTGCAATGTTCAAAAAGACAGGAACAAATTTGTCCTCTGTCTTTTGTTGTTAGAAACTCAGGCTGAAGAGATTTTTGTGTGGATTAAGTAGAAGCAGGCTATTGATACACAAGCAGTGGAGGACAAGAGAACAAATTGATGTAACACTGATATGCGTTGAAGGATGGAAAGAGAACGGAGCATCGATTTAGTGAGTTTTCCACATCATGTTTTTTCTCACTATCATGCATTACAAGTCTCATTGAGGAAAAGGAGAGTCACGTATGCTGTAGAGGAATGTTGATGGCCTTAAGAATACAAGGTTTAGGGGGTGTAGTGGAAATGCTAAGTCATGGCTTGAAGCAGTGATTGAGCACCTGGAGGAAAGGCAGGGTCAACCAAGGGAAGCTCAGGTGCAAGCAGTGCGCCTGATTGACTGGAAGGTGTGAAGCCAGGATCCACCCCTTCCCAGACCTCATCTAGGGTTGGCAGTGGAGGTGATGATCTTTTGTTGGAGATTCCTGCCTACCTGGGTCCTTCAAAGGGTAAGCAGAGTTTCTTCCTTTGTTTCTACATCCATGGCTGCTGCATTTGGGTTTATCCTCACTTGCTGTAGCCCGGGACTTTGCTACCCCAGCTATTAATGCTGTGCTTTTCCATCATGTTGTAGCATTACAGGGGGCTGGGGTGGGGCTTTCTGATAAAAGACTATGGATTGTGGGGAAGGAGCATTAGGAATGCTGGTAACCAACTTAAGGAGATTTTCCATTTCTTCTCTCTGTTTCTGTCTTCTACGCTCTCATGGAATCCATATGGTATTTCATACTTTTAACAAAATTGGTATGAGCTCCCTGAGAGGCTTCTAGACTTTGTTGTCCCTTTGGTTTCTTGTGATGAGAAGATCCTTTTGTTCCCCACATCACAATCTTTTTTCATATTAAAAAGTGCATGCTAGTTTAGACCATTCTTGTTTTTCCAATTCAGGAGAAGAGACTGGGGAGAGTGTGGAAAATTGACTTCTTAGTCTCCTTTTTTTTCTTTTTTTTTTTTTTTTTTTTTGGGTGTTGAAATAAGCACTGGTTTTCAGAGCAATGAATGTTGCTCTTTCCAGGGATGTTACAAGAACCCAGTCCTTCCTGAACTTGTCTGTATAGCTTCTGACACATTTGCCATGTGAAGCTTTGCTCTTTTTGTTGAGGCGGGTTCTTGAGCCACTCTTCCATACCTATTAGGATATAGCTTCCCAGCTCTTCTGTAGCATGCACATAGAAGAAGCAAGCAAGCACTTCTCATCAGGATAGCTGTTTACATCCAAGATAAAAGAAAACATCTTGCTCTGTCCTTTCTCTTCATCATTCTTCCTCTTTGTTCCTTGATCTCAACTTAGTTGCGAGTTAGAAATACTGCAAAGCTGTATTTAGGGAAGATGAAGAGCGTGGTGCCTAATGATCAAATGCTAGGTGTTCTGAGCCACGCTTGGAGATAGGCTCCTGACCAGGCTGCCTGAGACCTTCATGGAAGGCTGATCTGGCTGAGAGGGTAGGGGTTTAGCATCAGTCATACTGTCCTTTGAATGTGATAAAGACTTCAGCCATTTCCCCAGGGCACTAATGCAAAAGATTATAAAGCAGCTCTATAATTTTTGTCTATTCAGAATTTAAACTACCATCAATCATCTCAAGTTTTTAGTGTCAAATAAGATAATGTAGCCAACTATATTATTAGAAAGAGATGTGTTTCTGAAGCAGTGAATGTCTGTGGGTGTGTCTGAATAGTGCTTAGCTAGATACGCAGTCTCTCCTCAACAGTGCTATTTAAAGAGAGCTTCAGCTTGTGGAGGTGGACTCTGACTTAGGGAAGCCATGCTGAGGGATGTGGCCATCTACTACTTCCGTTGCAGCTTCAATGTTTGGTAGAGAGGCTGATAAATAAGAAGGAAGGATGTAACATCACCCAGTCTGAAAGTTGTTTTTTCCATTGTCTCTGCATAAAAGAGCTCTGTGGCTGGAGAAACTTGGTTGAAAGGTGGTCTGGAAAAGATCTGTTTTGCTCTATCTGATGGTCGCTCCCTCTTTTGTTTTGTACTCTCTAAAATTGATTTTTTTTTTTTTGCTGATGGAGATGCTGGAATGACTGGTGTAAATGTGGATGGCTTGGTGCATATAAGCAGCAATAACCTGGGCAGCTGTAGCAAGCATAGTGCCACAACTCTATTGCTTGATAGAGGCTTTCCTGAGCTGGGAAAGTAATGAGTCAGAGAAGTTCTGGTCCCTCTGTGGAAGTTGGAGAGGAGATGTGAGAGTAGAAACCAAACGAGGAAGAGAAGGCACGCTGTGCTGGGGAGGTAGTTTGGGGAGAAAGAGAAGAGGGGAAAGCTGTGGCCCATGGGTAGCCTAAACAAAGCTGGGACACCCCTCAGGTGCCACATCCATGGGTGACCCACACCAGAACAGGAACACCTATGACAGACTGCAGCCTGAAGTCTGGAGCAGAGAAAAAAGCAAAAAGAGGAGCAGCAGAAAGAAAGAACCACATAGTGCCCCAACCTCTTGCACCACCCGTTGCTTCACCCAAGGAACTGATGAGACTGAATGCAAAGTATGGCCAAAAACAGGGGGAGGACAAACTAGCTGAGATGAGGAGGCAGGTGATATGTTAGACTGAAGTTGAGCCTGGGGAACTGGGAAGAAGTAGTGTACCTAAGTGTTTAATTATTTGTCGTCTTTGTTTTTGCAGTGTCTCCTTCAGTAAATAAAAGTTTATGTTAATTGGCAATAAATCAAATTAAGTGAAATTCCCAAAGTTAAGACTGTTTTGCCCATGACGCTTTAGAACTTACTCTTGCAAAGACTCTTGTATCTCCCTCACAGTTATTTATAATCCCTTTCATCTGATGATTTGCCTAAATTTTAATAAGCAATAAGGTAGATTTTTCATTTTCAGAAGGCTATAACATTATGCCTCCCTAGAAAGTTGCAGAGGCTCCAAGCATGATCTTTTTTTTTTCTTTATTAGCCCAATGCAATCAAAACAAGCCTACAAAGCTAATGCTGAGAAAGAGGTGAGGAAAAAGTTTATTGGCCTCCTTCATATTGGTGTTTCTTATCCAAATAAGATACTGGCTTTGATTGTCTGTGAACTCTCATAATGCCTTTGTACAAGAGTGTCCAGAGGACAAAAAGGAGGGCTCATTATTTCCTGTACTGGCAAGTGACTTTAAGATAGTGACTGCACTCATCATGCATTATAGTATAATGAGAAGAGATACTTGTATTGATCTCTTAACAGAGAAGGCACAACGAGCCATAAAAATGATGTATGGATTGTTTCACATCATTGAAATGCAGCCATCTCAGGTGCAGGGCCTGCTAGCTACTGATGCATGCAGAGGTTTGGAGTAATGAAGGATACTGAGGAAGTGACAAGTGGCAATGTCACTGTACTCTGATCTCCATGCTGGGTTTTTCCATATGGCGCTGAATACTCCTTATCCAGGGTTTTCAATCACATTTGAATTGTGCTCAGGCGAGGCCTGGCTTACTTACAAGAGGAAGGATGAAGGGGAGAGTATGCAGATGGTTGGTACTTTTTAATTTTATTCCCTTCCACCAGCAGGGAGCAAAGAGATATCAGTTTTACATCCGAGTTCACTTGGTTGTTTTGAGGCTTTTGTTTTAGTATTGTAAGACTCTCCATGTGGGTTCAATTCTTCTCCCTGCCCTTCTACTCAATAGCCAAACTCCTGCTCTAGAGAAAACAGTGACTGGTGGTACCTTAGAAAAAGCTCTTTTGTTTTCTTCTGGAGTTTTTATTTTTCTTTTTAAAAGCTCTGAATAGACAGGTTCATTTCCAGCTATTATAGTAATAATGACCTTTGCACTAGAAAAATAATGATGGCCATAAGGGTCTCCAGCCAGGCCATTGTGGGACCCCCAGTGCTGGAGGCCAGGCGCCTGGCCCAAAAATCGCATCTCAAAATATAATTGGCTAAAGCAACAAAGAGAGGGAGCAGAAGGAAGAAAGGAGAAATCAGCAGGTGAAATGGTGAGGTTGCAGGTGTTCGCGTCTAAATGGCCTCCCAATTTACCATTTTGCTCCTAATGGCACAGTTTTAGGAGGGGAACGTAACTGAGGTCTTACCAAACGTGCAAGTGAACAGCATAGCCCATCCCCCTCCTGTCCCCTCCTTCCAACTAAATTTTAAAGGACTTTAAGGATTTGGAAAGCCAAATTTAGCAGCTGGAAGTCATTCTTTCCCTCCCCTCCTTCTCCATCCACTTTTCCATTGCCCCCTCCATTTCCTATTTCATTTTCATTCAGTAATTAACCTTTGGAATAATCTTCTTGCAGAACTGGCTAAGCTGCCATTCTGTTTCCCTATTGTTGTATCCTTAAGACATAAGCAAGACCAAGCGTTGTGAATTACTGATGGGTTCTACTATCTGAAAGGCAGATGAGCTTAGTAGGGGGAAGGAGTAACAGAGGGAAAGAGGATGAAGTGTCTTCTGCTGGTAGGGAGGAGAAGTGCTTTGGGATTTTTTGGTTACACCTAGTGTTGCTCTTTTTAGGTAGTTGTCCTCTTGGGCTCTGCAGAATGAGAGCCAAATGTGTTGCTGCCTTATGAAAGTGAGCAGCATTACGATCAGTGTAAGCAGAGGAAGGCTTTTTCCCCCTTGCTTTCTCATCCTATATATTGGCAACTGTTATTTTTTTTTCCATCAATGTTCATGTTTTATTCTCTACTGTTCATTGTGCTCTCTTTTTTTTTGCTATCAGTTGCTCCCAGTTGTCATCACTCCACTCTATTTCTAAGACTTAGAGCAGGGTAAGCCCTTGGCAGGCAATGTGTTATAGAACAAGGTATCCATCTCTCTCCTTACCTTTCTGTTCAGTAACTTATCTGGGTGCAGAATGTGATTTTATACTAGATTTTGCACTAATTTGTGCATTATTGTCAGTTGTTAGATGAGTAGTTTGTGTGGCTGAATTTTTAGCCCCTGGTTTATTTGAGCATTGGGTTTTTCTGAGTATCTGTTCCTAATTTTCCATGTCATTTGATGGATCATGGGTGCCACATGACATTATTCTTGTTCCTAGATCAGTGAATCAGAGTTTGCTACAAGTTACATCCTTTAGCCTGTTGACAAGCTATCTATGAATATTTATAAGTATTTAGTGACTCTGATATTCACATAGCACAGAGGGCTGTTCAAAATATATGCAAGGACACTTCTGAGGAGTATGTGTACATTGAGATATAACTGGGTTCAGAACGTGCACGAATATTTTAGCATTATCTACTTTTTCTATCTCTGAACAAGCATCTTTATCCTTTCTTTCTTTGCATATGATTTTCTTGACAGCTTACTGGGGAAAAAAAAAGATCCTAAGCCTGTCTTAGAAATGAAGCACCCAACTTTGCTCCTTCTCACTGAGCCATTTGGTTCTTGTCTCCATTCAGAGAGTTTTTCTGTTGAGGTGGGTAGAGCTGGCTGTGTTGATGGCTGATGGAGAAGGCAGAAAGGCAGCAAGAATGTGCATAAATATTATTTGGGAACAGCTGTCTTGTTGACCCCAGTCACAGTGCTCACATTGTCACAGTTTGATCTGTAGGCAAAAATACTGAGCTGGTACAATGTGTTGCAGTACTTCCTTGCACAAATGAATAGAAAATTACGTAGCCAGAAGTCCTCATGTTGATGAGCTTGCTCAGCTGTCTGTGGGCTGAGTCAGAGTTGTGTACAGGCAAGGATCACAGCTTGCTGATATGGGTCTATAGTCCACATAATTGATGTTCCTTCTCCAAAGAATCTTGACTGTAATATGTTACTCCTTTCTGCTTTGGGCTATTGACTTCAATAATTTTAGATCAGCCTCCACTGAAAATAAGATTTTGAAGTAAAATAAATATAGGAGTTGCTTCAGTGTTCTCTGGGATGTGAGCCTTTGGTTTTTGATTTTTTTTTTTTCATTCTGCTTAAAAATATTAACAAAGCAATGCGTGAAACATTCATCCTTATGGAGCAGTTATCAGTGCTTGCATCTTTTCTGTGCAGCAGCTAATACCAGAATTCGCTTAATTAAAAATGAAACGGTGAATTATAATGGCAGGACAGGAGAAGGTTTGAGTTGGAAGCCTACTGAGTATTGGATTTTCAGTTGAGTTGAGTGATGCTTGTAGCTTTGCCACTAAGTTCTACGATTTTGTGTTAAAAAGTTGTGAGAAATTTAATGGAAGCACCTTGAAACTCCCTGGAGCAAAACAGACTTCTTTCTGTGTGTGCAGTGACCCAGCACTGTGGATCCTTGGCCTATAACAGCATGTACTTTGAAGAGCTAGATGGTTAGTAAAGATGAAGAAAAGGATCTTGCAAAGCTCCTGTTTTTGCTGCATGCAAAATAACCCTGGGAAATAAGCCCCCTTCGCATTATAGAGCCAATTCAGGACTAATTTATTATATTTACTTTTAATGGCTCCCTTATGACAACTAATACAAGTATTCCACATAATCCTTAAGATTTGTCTGATATTCTCACCGCCAAATATGAGAGCAGTGGTATTTTCTAGTTCCCCAAGTGATCATCTTGTGATGTGCTTGTCTTAAATGAGAATGTGAGTTCTTTGGGGCAGGAAGCTATATTTTTGTTTCAAGCATCCCTGTGACTGATTAAAATAACCTTGATTCGTACGGTCAGCTGCTAAGTTGGTCCTTTCTGATCCAAGAGGCTATCATTGCAAGGAACTAGATATACTTTTCTTGGTATACGATGAAGATTTTTGTCACTTCTGAACCAAATTTTCAAAAAAGAGGGAAAGGAAAACCCAGGTAATTACAGGCTGAAACTACTGCAAAGGAGGACTACAAGGAGCTACAGTCCAAGACTGGCCACAGCCAGAGAGTTGTGGTTAACAGCTCTATGGCCAGGTGGAAGATGGTCAGGAGTGGTGTGTTCCACGGGTCTGTCTTGGGACCCTCCTGTGAAGAAAGGTTGAGAGAGCTGTGTTTGTTCAGCTTGGAAAAGAGAAGGCTCAAGGGAGACCTCACTGTGGTTTTCTAGGACTTGTGAGGACCTTATAAACAGGAGGGAGACTGATTTTTTTATTTTTTTTATATATAATCTCATAGTGATAGGACAATGGGGAATGGCTTTAAACTAAAAGAGGTGCAATTTAGATTAGATATTAGGAGAAAATTCTTTAATCAGAGGGTGGTGAGACACTGCCACAGGCTGCCCAGAGAAGCTGTTGATGTATCATCTCTGGAGGCATTCAGGGCCAGATTTGATGGGGTCTTGAAGTCTGATCTGGTAGGTGACAGCTCTGCTCACAACAATGAGTTTGGAATTAGATAGGTCCCTTTCAACCTAAGCCATTTAATAATTTTCTGCTAAGATCTACTGTTTGCTCATTCCTTAATTTTGTTTCTTTTCCTTTATAGGTAAGTCTTAAGGCTTTTTAATCATCTCCTGATTGTCCTGAAAGTAATGGTAAGTCACTTAATTTGATTTAAATACTTTTACATAAGTATACTTTCATATATACTTTCACTAGGTAATTTGGATTGACAACAAAAATGCTATGGTGTGCGATGAAGATGTTGGAGGGAAAAGATAAATAGATATGCACAGCTTGTTCTGAGTCCTAGTCATTGTTAAATATCTCGATGCTGTTGAGAGTAGCTGTGGTAAATACCGATATTTCACTATAACTGATGATCATTCATAGTTATGACAAAGTATCAGAGCATCATGTAATCCAAATGGTATAGCCACTGCTGCTTTTATGATGAGTATAGGAAGCAGCAACCAATGTGTGTACTGAAGTGGTTATATCCAGGAACCTTAAGATTTTGTTGAGAGTGTTGTTTTAAGAAGACCTTGATACTGCAATGCCTCCCTTTCTAGTTGTGTTGGAATGCATGTTGTGCAACAATAGAACTGTTCTTGAGTGACAAGGAAAGATAGTATGTTCATATGGGATAGGATATTAGCAAAGTCCATGGGTTTCCAAAGAAAGTTTTGTGTTTATCAGAAACTTACTGTGTTTCATGTGACACTCAACCTTTGTTTTAATGTGACAGCTGAGTTCTGTTGAAGTTCTGGTAAGTCAGAGTAAAAAAGTCAGGACTAAAATGCAGTCTGGAAGAGGCTGCTACTATGCATCATGCTCAGATCAACCTATTGACTGAAAGTGGATGGTGGGAGTTGGGGGAATGGGCATCTCAGCCGGTGTCAAGATACGTGGTCTGCTGAGCTAAGTAGACAAGCTGTTTACTTAGAAGAAACTTCTGATCCATATCTTAAGCCTTGTTCAGACTAAAGTACCCAGAGTGGCACATTTCCAGAATTGCTTGCTATTTTTTTTAGTAGAAGTCTTCATTTTACAGGTAAACCTTATAGCTCTGCCTCACACTATCTGCCTAATGTGATAAAATGTGCAAACGAAATGTCTCAAATGTTGATACTGTGCTTGGATTAAGTGAAGAAAATTAAGTTGGTTAAGTCTGTACAATTAAGAGATTTCTTTTGATGGTCAGCTGCTATGCTTGAGCTTCTTCCATTCTTGCTAACAATTTTACATGCATTGGTTGCAATGGCTTTTCCAAGAGTCGATGTGAAATTAATTTAAACAGCAAATAGTTAATAGGCATGTTGGCAGTGGGAAGATGTTTATAGTCCAGATGTGTTCTGTCAACATCATTACAGCTTTGTACTTGAAGAAAATCTCTTTTATTAGGTATACAGTTTATTTAGTGGTTGAGGAGGGCAGAAGGACGCTAGAGTTATCCGGATCCTGTACAAAAATGTGCTGTGGTTTTGATTACTGTTGCTGTGCAGTAGCAGGTAATCCATGGATTCTGGGTTAGAGCTGGTGCTGGAGTCGACAGCAGAGCTTTCTCTTTTTTTTACCCTTGTCTTCCTGCAATGTGACACGGTCCATGATTCTCAGTCGCACAGAAAGGAGTAAACAAAACTGAGCAAAGTTTGTCATTTATCCTAGTATTTCAAGCTCCATTAGAATCAAAAAGGTTAGAGACATTGTTTTCAATATGGCACAGGACAAAACTATGCTGTGTGACTACAAAGGGAGAGTAAATCAAAGTGCCTAAAATGACATTAAAGAGTAGGGACAAAACTCTCAAAAGCACCTCAGCTGCTCAGGAGCTTGTCTTCCTGGAAAATCAAAGGAGTTGGGGATCTGAGTTCTTTTTAAAAGTGGAACTTGTTTTTGAAAGCTACTTTTGAAAACACATGCTTTGCATTTGCAAACTTGTTTGTTCCACATCTAGCGAACACACTTATTAAAATCAGTTGCCGTGATGTTCAGGGTACTGTGGTTTCTTAATACCTGCACATAGTCCTCTGATCAAGAGAAAAGCCTTTCAGCAACTGGTGCAGGGTAATCGCCATATGGCGGAGTGTTGTGGGATGGTTTATTACGGTGTAGGACAAAGTGGAAATCTGTGGTCTGACTCTCATTCTTGGTAAAGCTCATCTCAAAAGTGTGCAATGCGTTAGTGACTTTCCACTAATGCTGAAGTTGGACATCCCTCTGTAATCTCACTGTGCTGAAGTTTTAAAAGCCCACGTTGTTTTTTTTTTTTAAACTCCTGGTGTAAGTGTATTCATGGTCAGTAAACATCCATATGTTCTAACATCAACGTGATCTCTTAGTTTAAAGAGCTCTTTTTCTTCCCTGGTGCTTACCCGTCTGATGAATTTACAGCCTGTAATCACACAGCCCTTTATCTCTTGCTGCCTTTTCTATCCTATCTTCCTACGCGTTCAGACAGGGAATGGAGGGAAGAGTTTCCAAAAAGATCTGCTGGGCTGATGTAACACCATCTTGATGAGATATTGGGGAGCCGCAATGCAGCTGAACAAACCTTCACCTCAAACAGCCTAATGTATTGACTTTATACAGGATAACAGGGCTATAAAAATTGCAACCCTGTGTTGCTTCAACAGTGCTCAAGTGGTGAAGATGGGTATCAGCCTGGCAATATAAGGACTCCAAATCTGTGCAGTGACATCTGATGGCATATTTAGTGTTAGTGCTCAGATGGACTTCACTACAATGTTTCTTGAACACATCTGCTAGTCTGTGAGCTTTCTTTATTAATGACTCACAAAGAGGCACTGGGAGTGAATATATAGTTACAAGTGATTGGTCTGTAAATATTTTTTTTTCACTCTTTTGGCTTTTAAATTACCTGCTTAGTATTTTAGGGATTGCAAGTTGGTGGGAGTGATATGCCGAAGGGCCATCTGAGTGTCTGGAAATCTCCGTCATAAAGCAATTCTCCGGTCAGGCTTTCAGGTGTGTTTTATATGGGAAAGCTCTGTTGATGCCTGTCCAGAGCCTGTCATATGCTTTATGACTGTATATTGGTGCCTGATACGAAGATGGAGTCCGAAAAATGTGCAAAACATGGCACCTTGCTGTGTCTTTATAGAGCTCATGAATCTTCAGCATTGATGTTCTGACCTGTCTTGTACCTTTTAAATAAAGTTTTCTAAACAGTTCTTATGCAAGGTTTGCGTTAGGACTGTGGGTTTTACTGAATTTCAGTGTGCTAGGCACTGTTGTACTTCTGTACTTTTGAGGATATCATTGTGTTGTGCATAGTTGGTTGTATTCCCAAGGCTCAAGGAAACTATTTCCTGGCTGTCAGGATGAACAAATGGCTCCTGTAATACCTTCGATCATTTCCTTATTTACAGACAATTTTATTTGTTTTACACTACCTGAATTGCCTTTGTAGGTCTTCCAGATGACACCAGCATTTAAACATAGCAGTAGTATTCTTCTAGTCTGTTCGGGTCCCTGTTACTTGCTCCTTATGCTTTTTTTCCATGGAATTTGTGTGAACCTATACAGGTGTGACTTCACAGACAGAAAAATAACTTTCAGACAGGGCTGATTTTGGGGGAAAGTGGTAGTCCCAAGCAGGAATAGCATGACTGTAGTATTAAGCCAAATGCTGCTTTGCAGAACTTTACCCCTCACAGAGTTGTCCTTATGGGAGACACCAGAACACATGGTGGCTAGTTTAGTTAAGAGCAGAAGTAAAGATGTGATGTTAGCTATTCATGCCAAGTATTTCTCAGAAGAGTAGATTAGGCAGTTGATGCTCAGTGTGTGATATAGATTTACTACGATTAATTTGCGAAGTCTTTTGCCAGGCATCGCTGATGCCTGCTAAGCTGTTTCTTGCAGAAGCCAGGTGGGCAGTTGGCAAGAGCTGCTCATTAGCAGCAGGAAATGCCAGTTCAGATAGCGTTGCATACAACCCACCAAGCACCTTAGTGACAAAAGAGCAGCGCTGCTGTTTGCGTAGAGGTCCATGGTTCCGTGGCCCTTAGGTTTCCGTGCCATTTCAGTGCCACTTGATGCCATAGGTTTTTTTGGAAGCTACACACCGTGGTAAGGTCTTGCTAAGGAAATAGCGTCAGCGAGCATGGCTGAAGATTCAGCCTGGTGCTGATGCTTTGTCTAAAGAGTGCAAAAAAGGTAGGGTTTTGCTGACAAATTTTTACAGCTTTCTCAGAGCTAAGGTACAGTAAAGTGAACTCATATTGTTGGAACAATTTCTGCTCTAATAGGTTTGCTCAAGTATCTTTATCCCAGAAAGAGAGGAGTTCTTCCCTTTATTTATTTGAATAAAGGGAGAGTCCACTGGGACATAGCCCTATGGGGTCTCTCAAGGTATTGGGGACACAGCCCCTCTTTTATCCCTGTATCCCTACACTACTAAGTCCTTCCCTCTTTCCCCATTGTTTAAGGCACTCAGGGTTCATGTTCTTCTCATTTTGATGTCGCTCTTTGTTCTGTCCAGCAAACAAGATTTACATGCAGGTGCTAAGTTAGCATCTCCAGCCATATACCTGTAAAATAAGTTTATTTAACCAGTTCTTCTCAGATCTTATTTTGCAAGGACATCCTTTCGTCCTTCATCTCAATCTGTATTTAGAATGATGGCATTATGTGCACAGAATTGGGATCAGTTTTACCAGTTATCTCCTACTTGTGCTCTACAGTTCAGGTTACGCAGTCTGCAGTGGATCGTATCTTCAAAACTTCTAAGCTCTCACCTGTGCTTGCTTTGAGAGATGCAGTGAAGTCTTGACTTGCAATTCTGCATTTGACCATGGTTGCAGATGCCCATAGCTTCTAACATGCCTCTGGCTGCACAAAACTCTATGTCAGGATGCTCTGAGGGTCTTTTCCTGGTGGGTGACCATGGGAAAAGGAAGCTTGTGTATCCAAGGTGTTAAGTGGCTGTTATTCATTAGCATCTGGCAACAGCCAGGGGATGGTGTAGCAATAGCTCTGGGTTGGAAGCTCCTGCAGAAGTGCCAGAGGAAAAAGAGAGATCTAGCTTTTAGGATATGCTTTATTCTCACCTCATGCCACTCTTGCTTTCTCCTCCTGACTGTTTTTTCATTTCTTTGTCACATAGTGTCTGTTAAAATAATCTTTTCTTTTCCCTGCATGAGCTTCTGTCATTAGATGAAAGGTCATGGATATAATATGAATCTGCAACGATAAATACAGTGCAAAATGGATTGAAATGCACACGGTAAAGAGGGTTTCCAATTAAAAAAAAACACTTTGCCAAGCTTGCACCAAACAAACAGCCACACAGCCTCTGATTTCCATGCTTATAATTAGCTGCCATTGAAAGTTAATTACTTTCAGGACTGAAGTGAAAGTTAAATGCAAAAAAAAAAAAGGGGGGGGGGGGGAATCTTTTCAGAAGGTTTCAGCACCAGTAAGTGTATAGTTGCCAACTTTAAAATCTAGTTTTGATGTTTTAGACTGCATATCAGTGATATTTCCCATAGGCAAAAACAGCAAGACTGGAGAGAGACCAGGATTTTCAGTGCTGGTTATTGTTGATGACTCCATTTTTAGAGTGTGCTCGTCAGCTGAGAAAGCTGTTTGCTTTCAGTAGTTCTTGCTGTGCTTTCTACAGATCAGGAACCCTCAGGGTGTTTTCAGGCTGGACACCTGGAGAAGTGTGTCCATGCCTTCAACTCCCCCTTCATGTGAATCAGTTTCCTTGAGTGCTGGTGTATCTCCTTTGTAACAAGCTGCAAGAAGCTTGGTGAGGGATGGAGAATTGAATGTTGTTTCTCCATAGAGGCAGTAAACTAAACTTTTAATACAAAGAAGGTAGGTGTAAGTCTCTTGTTCCCAATTCACTCAAGATTCATGAATCAAATAGATACTTCAGTCTATCATGTGAATAATTAGTTATATCCTCATAGTACACTTAGGTGAAGATTTTGCATATTTAGGGGACATGACGGGTTTTGTTAATTCCAGAATAGGGGACCATGTTTGTCCTTCTTGCAGCATAAGGAAAAATATCCAAAATGCCAATAACGAGTGTGTAATTCTTTACCAATACAACATCTCACTAGCAGAGATAGGTAAGCCACTTGGAATCTAATTGGTGTACAATGGCACTGTTTCTACGTCATTATCTTAAGGATCCTCTTGCTGGCACCAAAACAGAGGAATACTGATATAACTAGGAAATAAGAGGGCATGGAGAATGTATGCTGAATAGAGCAAGACATCTAAGTAGAGGGGGAAGAATGTTTTATGAGGAGAGGAGAGGAGCAGGAGATAGAGCTGATAAGCCTTTCCATTTGCTTAAAAAAAATAAAAAAATAGAAAAATCTATTCAAATAAAGCAGAACAGTTTTCATTTAAAAAAACACATAATTATAAAAATTATGTGTAAAGGGAAGACTTGGAAAAAATGAAAGAAGCTTATCAGCTGAACAAACTGAATGAACTGGTGCCACCACTCACAACTGAAACCAAGACGTAGACTGCAGGCCTCTTGGAAACACTTCTCCAGCTAGAGAGAGAATGCAGTAGGTTTAGGAAAATAACAGCCATGTGAGAAAGGTCAACCCTGGTAGCTTGTGACATTTCTGTATGGAGAAAGAAACAGGGATTGTAATCTTAGTGCTGCTGTAGTCAAAGCTTTTTCTTGGTGCTGCTTTGCAGAAGTGCGTGAAAGCATTTCTAGAGCATGCTTACGTCCGCTGTCCTATGCAGATGGTGGCATTAGCTGTGGAAGGACAAGTATGTCATGTTGTATGGTCTCAGGTGAAGTTTCTGGCCCTACTTCTGCAATGAAAGCTTTGGAGGAGTCAGACTATCTGTAGTCTACATCGATCTTCTAGCCAGAGAGCCAAGAGTTAGCCTTACTCCTTTCCTACAGCAGAGTAGGCCAATGTACCACTTGAGAAGCCAGCCTCCTCCTGAGCCTGAGGAACACTTTGACATTTCTATGCCGAATGAGCAGCTTTCTTGGGGAAGGCTTTTGATTGAAGCTTTTGGAGGGGCAGGAGCAAAATAGAGCAATTTCATTTCACTTGGAGTCACCATGGTAGCAAATTACTCCTCCTCTTTTCCCCCACCTCGTTTTAAAAGAAAATGGGGAGGAACAATAGCAAGCAAGGCCTTCAGTGAGAGTGAGCAGTAGAAACTCATTTACAGCTGGAAAATATAGAAAGAAAGTCAGGAAACTATTGAATGATTTGTAAAAGGGGCATGGTTTGCTTGTTTGCTGTTCCATTCACTGTCCTCTATGTTAATCTCTAAGAAGAGAGACAGGCCATTTTCTCAGCCAAGAACAATTTACCTGTGTGCTGGCACACAGTTTAGAGCAATTTAGAAAACAAAGAAATTCCATTCCAAATTATCATTTAGCTGCTGACATTATGGGATGGTTTTTTGTTGTTGGTTTTTTTCCTTTTCCCTCCCATTCAGAACTTTAGGAACCAGGAGCATTCTTGCTCTGAGAATGCATCAGAAATGTGCTGTTTGCAGGGATGGAGTGCGGTGTGCCCTGAGGGGACAGAGGCCCAGCTCTCCAGAATGTGTCTGGGCCCAAAGTTCCGTGGGCATGTAGTGCTGTAATACAGGCATGACTGTGAAAGTAGTCCCCACTAAGTCCTGTCATTGCTCTTTTTGAGTCCAGAGATTTTGATAGGGTAACTACCTGCTTTGTGGACAAGGATGTTGTAAATGAAACTATTCCTTGATGTGAACCAATAGTCTGAGATCAGTGGGTGAAAGAGCTGCTTCTTTCATATGCCTGTGAACCCCTGCAAGCACAGCAGTGACCAAGAAATCATGTGAACACATAATTTCCAGCTGATAATGCAAACCTGTTCTGTTTGGCCTCTGTTCAGCGTCGCTATAATGTGTGCGTGTGACTGGAGCTAATCAACTTTCCTGGTTCTGCAGATTACATTTCAAAGCTGTCATGTGGCGGGCAGTAGGAAACGTATCTCTCCTGAAGTTCCTAGTGCTATGGGGAGATGGAGCTGCTTGAGTCTCCTGAGGCAATGGTCTCAACGTTTCTCAAGCCCTGTGGTGGGACAGGGTTGAGCCTGCTGCCTTCTCCGGCATCTGTTCAGCTGACTTCTCCTGTGGGCCAGCCTGGGTGCCCAGCATGTGATACAGCCCTGGTACAGGAGCTTGCTGTGATAGTCTCAAAGAACACATGACTCAGGAGTCACAAGTTCCTTGCTTTAGGAAAAAGATAACATCTGTGCCATCAGTGTCTTTGTGGTGATGTGCTAGACCAAGAAAGACATGCCCCCCTACAACAGTATCCAATAGAAATGCTTAGGACAGGTAGGAATCATTTGCTGATCTCAGACTTTTAATTGCCTCTTTATGCTGGGGGTGAAAGTACGTGTTCTGCTGCTGTCTGTACCTTACCATTCTCCAGGATAAGGAGAAGATCCTGGCATCTGAGTGCAGTCAGTTTCCTTCTCCCTGCTGGCACTGAACTCCCTCAAACTGTCAGGAAGGCCAGAATTCTGTGTTAGTTTCTGATGTGGAGCTCCAAAGTTGACAGAGACAAATTATCTTGGGGAGAGTATGATGTCTGTATGGGGAGAACTGCCTCAGCTATAGTCAATGGGGATAAGCATGCACAAGTGTTAGGAACAAAGAAAGTCTGTTTGCTATCCCAAAGCCATTCACATCCGTGTGCTGCACCAAAAGTGGCAGTGAAATAGCAAACCACAGATAAGCTGATCTCGCCTTTCCTTTGAGCATCTTTTCCTGTAAATCTCTTAGGAGAAAGAGACTTTGGCATGAAAGTGGTAACACCCAAAACCAATCTCAAAAAGGAAATTTCTGATTTGAGGTCTTTGTTTTTTCTTGTTCTGATCTGGACTTAGCACTGAGCTAATACTTACAGCTAATAGAAGTGACAGGATTTGTCTCCTCACGTCTTAAACTGCCTCCATAAGGCCGAGGTGACTTGAGGAGGTCTTGAGAAACAGCTAGTGCATAAAAGCACTGAGTATATTGGGGGACTTGAAGCTGTTTGTTACAAAAATAGAAACATGGATCAGCATGTTAACAGCTGGGAGAAGATGCAATGTTCAAGAAAAGCCTCCCTCGTTCCTCTCCTTTGCATGCCAGATAGAGGAGGCCCAGTAGCTCTCACTCAAAAAGATGCCAATGAGGGCAGTGTCCTTGGCTTACCCTTATATGTGCACACAGATACAGCACGTCTTTGCCAAGGTAGGTGCTGTGGGCCAGGATGGACCTTGTGCGTTGCCAGCTGCACCACCCCAGTCTCCTATCCACCTGCCCTGATCTGCAGTGCCCTTCTAGATAGTGATTGGTAGAAAGGAACCAGGTCCTCACCAGTTCCTTTGCAGCAAAGCAAAAACACCCTATATGTGAATGCATTCATCTAATCGCCATGTTCCTGTGGAGCCTTGGGTTAAAATGAAGATGTGAGTGGCTCTAGAAGTAATCTTCCTGTTAGTTGTACACGGTGCATGTTCACGCTCATCCCATTCCTCCTTTCTCTGCTAGAAGGTACCAATCTTTCCCCTCCTTCCCTGGAGCAGTCCACCCCATCATCTATTCTGCTCCTGTGCATGCCATGTCGTTTCTTCTTTTTTATTTAATTTAATAAAATGAGTGTGTGGGCTGATTTGCATATTCATGGATCACTTGATTAATAATTGATGAGAAGGCCTGGGGCGGGTGGTTGAGAATAAAAAACATTTAGCAGGGAGCAGAGTGGAAAGAACAGATCCCTGGCTGGCACGTGTCCACAGGGGGAAGAGCTGCCGGGGGCTGGCAGGGAAGGAAGGGGAGAGTGAGAGGCAGAGCAGACAGTGCTGAATGTCACCAGTGGAATGTAATTTTGTCAATTTAAATATTTAATCATGTCCTCTGAATCGGTGACATTTCAAGTCCCAGGGACTCTTTCTCCATTGAGCTTTTGGTAGGAGAGCAGGGGCAAAGAGGTTGCTCTCCTTGAGATGGGAGGAGAACAGGCCAGAGAACATAGTGAGTCATGTGTCAGGTTGATGATTTCTGGTATGAATCTGGAGAGTATGGAGGAACCTGGTATTCAGTACTCATGCTGGAGTCTGTGAACAGGCCGTGTGATAGAAAAGGTGGCAGGGGAAGCTAAAAGCACTCCAACTTCTTGGGCACTCATTCAGTGAATCAGGGATGTCTGCCTTTTCCCTTCCCAAGTTCCCACTCTGCTTTTCCCTGGAAGGCTTTGCCAAATACACATTGCTAGGCTTAGGCTTAATTGACCTCCAGGGTTTGGGTGCAGGACGGTATGGTATTACTTTATGATTTTAACTTATAGAATCTCAATATAGGTAGCCTATAGCATTCATCTTGGAATCTTGTTGTTGTTCCTTTTCTGCCAAATGTGCTTCAGAATATCTTTGCAGGATGGCTTGGGGAAAAAAAGAAGAAAAACTTGTTTTGGTTTATTCCCTGGAAATTGTCATCAGTGGCACTTGGTATTACTGGGAATAATTAAACTATTAATGTAGACATGGCAGAGTCAGGGAGACCTGGCTAGTGCAGGAACAGTGGTAGAATATCTAGGGTTGCTTGTGATTGTTGAATAGTTTTAGTTTTCATCTTCATTATGAGAGCTTTGGAAGCTGGTGGGATGAGCACCCTCATGTTAGTTAGCTGGATTTCATTGTCTGCACCAGCAGGGCAGGCTTGGGTTTTCCACCCTTAGAGGGCAAAGGTTTCCATTCTTCTGCATGGTGCAAACTTTCCATCTGTTTCCTCCAAGGCTGGAACTATTCTGAATCCACTTAGACAAAAATGAATTTTGATCTGGAGCGATTCTCACCCAGGACTGACTTCTGATGCATTCATTACCTGCATATGTCAGAATTCCTGATGTTCCCATTGATGGTCACAATGCACGGGGGATAATGAATTTTTATCTCATAGTGGAGGGTTTGATGGTTTATTTATGAATGCTCTTTATAGTTAAAAATAAAAGCAGCCTTAAATAACGGCTCAAGGAGACACTGACCAATTCATTTCCATTAAAGTCTATTTATTAATAAATGTTAAGACAATACAGTTTACACAGTAACTCATCTCTGTTCATAATGTAAGTAGTTGTTTATCAATTGCACGGTATTCAGTGATACAGCTTTTCTTATTACGCTGCTCCTTGCTGGAGAAAGGGATCAGTAATGAGCTTTGCACCCTCTGCACTCTGCTGCTGAATTTCCCAGTGGTCTCAGGTGGGAGAGCTGGGATCTTGACAAGCTCTGAATTTGTTTTAGTTTCTACATTAGTATCTGTCCTTACAGTACCCCCAGAGGGTGCTATGCATACTCCATGTTAACTCTGGTATATCTCTTAACCTGTCTCAGAATCTCCTTCTGTTTCTCTTAAATACATTCAATTTAAAACTGAGTTACTCCCATCTGAGATACTGCCTCCCTTCCTTACTTGGAGGTAGTTTCTTCTGGCAACTGTCTCATGCTATCACTTTGAGGACAACAACTAGCATCCTCCCTTCACAAATACTAAAGGATTTGGGGTCAGGATCTCCAGTGGGTACAGAAGGGTCACTGGGAAAGAGAAGCGTTGCCTCATCTGTGAGCTGACATTAAGACACTGCAAGAACTTCCCTAGCAAGAGCCTTGGCATAATGCATTTTTGTAAACATATCAGGAAAAGCTGCAAAGACATGTACAGTCTCTCGCTGTTCTTCACCTTCCTTTTCAGGACAAAAGAATAGGTGAAGCTTTAGTAACAAGTGAAACAATCTGAGCATCCTGCAATTCGGTCTTATCATTTCAGGAGCTGATGCATGCTTTGGTAATTTTATGCTCCCACCCTCTTCTCCTCTTAGAATCCTAAAGGAACGTCAAGGAGTGGTTTGAATCAGTACACAAAATAAAGCAGTTTCTTCAGACTTTGCAACTAAGTCTTTTGAGGAGAAAAAAAAAAAAAAAAAGAATTGAAAACATTTAAAGTGCAGACTTTAGTGGAATACCCTCTGCTATATTTTCCATGCCTGAGGTAGAATTATTCTGGTGGCAAACACCAAAGAACTAAACCTTTGAAACCTTTTTTGCTTAATGCCAAAGGTATATGGTAAGGGTGAGGAGGGGGTATGCGAGGTCCTGAATCTGCTTTTTAAACTTTCCCTCTGAAATTTAGGTCAAAGCTTATTTTAAGAGGACTCTATTCATTCTTCTACTAATTAGGAGCCCATGATCCAAGAGAAAAAAGAGCATCTGGGGTGAATGTAGCTAGATATCTTTATTCTCTCTCTGTGTATTTATACATTCCAGTGCTAATTTTAAAGCAAATGTGCATATCCAAAGAAACTTGCATGGAAGATATGACAACTGGTTGGAAATTTGTAGAGTCTGTAGCAGAGCTTTTCATTCTTGCTTTTGCAAGGACTTGAAGTTCACTCCTGGCTGCTAAGATAGGCACGTAACTTTTAGCTGGATCAATTTTTCTCCTTTCGAATAGAGTGGTTAAGTCTTCTCAGTCTCTCTAGTATTTTTGCCCTTATTATTGCTGTGCCTAATCACAACTGTGGACATGATTATCCGTGCATGTTCCTGGCGGAAAGGACCTGTTATTCCTTCCATTTCACAGGAGGGGAGAGGGAGACCCCAAACAACCGTGTGAGGAGTACAAAGGTCCCAACGGAATAAATTGAAAGCATCATCTAGGGAAAACTGCACGAAATGCAGCTTTGGTACAGAATACTGCTTTACTGAGCGTTTGATTTTGTAATGTGAATCCCCTCACTGGAATCCAATCTGAGATTCATCCGTTCATCCACTTGCAAGCTGATGGTAAACATCAACCTCTATCTTCCAAGACCATGCTTTACCATAAGCATATCTTAGCAAAGTTACTGATATGGTTGACTGAAGAATCTCCCACATCTAGATAATTTTAGTCAGATTTCTTTTTCAGGTTTGATTTTTATCAACATCATATACTTTGGCCAATGGTTACAGGAAAGAAACTCTGCGCGTAGAATTCAACTCTAAACTTTCCACAAAATATGAAGGGAGAGATGATGGTTTGTAGTTCACGCCTGTTTCACTGCTAACCTCCTTTGCTGTGTAGTTAACCTCAACAGTGATTGTAGGCATATTGTACCTGTCTTACAACTGTCCTGCTGGTACCACACGCAATTAATATGACACCGGGGAATGTAATACATGCTTCACGTCACAGAATTCAATTCATTTAGCCATTTTCTTCCCTGGATGCGTCTTGGCTAAGGTCAGTGGATTTGCACTGAAATTTCGTTTGTCTCACTGTGCACATACTGCTGCATTACCACAAGATCCCAATTAACAATGTCAGACACATTTTTCTCCTTTTCTTTTAACAGGAGAAGAAAACGCACAATAAGCTGATTTTTCACAATGCTTTTCATGCACACAGGCCTTGGCACAACCTAGGGAATAGCCTTCTATTGCTAAAAATAATAGCTCCAAAGTCTTTGCCCAACTGTTAACTAAAATTTGTATAGCATGGTGGATAAATCATCTGCTTAGTACGTCTGAAGCATTATGTTCCAATCCTGTTAAAGTTGTAGTTATTCAATATTTCAATTAACTCTTTTCTGCTGATATGATTATATATTAATTAAATCTTGCTAATATTTCCAAAGCCATGATAGAGGAGTATATATGATCAGATAGTTCTTTTCATGTGTATGAAAGGCCTGCTAGAGAGAGAACTGTGGAACTGCAAAGAGATATACTATCTCTAAACAGAAATGACTTTAAGGAAAGGGCTGGCTGTGGGAGATGCTTGCAAGCATCTTACTCTGTTACATGATTCTGGTTTTTTTCACCACACAAGCACAGCTGGGTCTCAGCAGAGACAAAATTGTGAGAATAGACAGAATCGCAAAACAACGGTGATGCAACAGTTCACTCTTCTCCTTTTTAGCTACTCGTGCAATTATATTCCTGTGTAGCAAGAGAGTTTCATGTAGAGAGTTTCAAGAAGCATTTTCCAATTAACAGAATCATATCATAGAGTGGCTTGGGTAGGAAGGGACCCCAAAGCTCACCCAGTTCCAACCCTTTGCTGTGGGCAGGGCTGCCACTCACCAGATCAGGCTGCCCAGGGCCACATCCAGTCTGGCTGTGACTGCCTTCAGAGATGGGACATCCACAACTTTGGATCCATTTCAAATCATTAATTAGGGGTTCTGCGATGTATCCAATAAATACAAGTGACGTTAAGTCACCAGAATCTAAGTTCTGAAAGAGGCAGTTGAATCTTGGTAGTGCAAAGCTCAACAATCCTGCTCTTTTCATTGGAGACTGATGCTCTTCTCCAGCCCCTATGCTGTACAGTTGAAGGCAGCCCTCTGTCTGAGGGTGAATGAGGTGGGCCCTGCTCCTGTATGTAGAAACAAAGCCTTCTGTAGAATATGGATCATCGAGCACTGGTTTTTGAACCATGTAGGACAGAGTTGTGGCCATCTCAGTCTCTGCCTTCTCTGTGTGTTTAACCCCTGAGCCCTTCCAGGACCAGGGCAAGCTGCTCACGATCCTGTCTCATTTCATTTGACCGTACAAGCAGCTCGCTTGTGTGTAGCCTGGCAGCTTCAGTCTCTCGCTCTTTCCTTATCTCGGCTCATTGCCAGTGTGCTGTGATTTGGATCCATCCCATGAGTCCCTGATGACACCCCCATTCAATGTTTCTTTCCTGAACTCCTGTGCCAGGCCCTGTCAGCAGCGGGGCAGCCTGGAGCATGGGCTGTGCAGGCTGCCTCTAATGGATGGGCTGGGGGCACCGGGCCACGGGACTGACTGACAGGAGCTCACCTCGGTGGCACCGAGCACTGGTCTCTGCCTTGCCATGAGAGTTAGCAGTGGTGGAGAGCTGTGATCCTGCGTGTTTAGGGGGTAAAGGGGCAGGCAGTGCCCTCTAACAGGCACGGGTTTTTACTGTGTGACCTGCTGTTTGCTTTGGTAGCTTGAATACAGACATGCAGCCTGCAAACTCATTGCTAAGATAAGAAATGTTTCTTTTTAAGTGAATCTTTAAGGCTCTGTCTTTTCTCTACACTCATGCTATTCTTGTGTTCTCCCTTCTTTCTTTCCTTTCTATTTGCTCGCCTTTTATCTTCTTCCCCCCACTCTGCACCTTCCATTCTCCCCATTCTCATTTTCCCTTGTGATCAGGAGAAGACAGCATTTCCCTGTTCAGATCAGGTCCATTTGTTCCACCTGCTGTCCATCACGCAGCTCAACAGCACGCATGCTTCAGAGCAGAACATGTGCGTGTGCCACACTGAACATAAATGGGGAAAGCATTTCTATTCTCCTCTTTCCAGACCCCGTTGCCCTGAATTCCTCTTCACATTTGTTCAGTATAGCTTTCAACATTGTTATTTCTCCTGAAATTATCCAGTTTCAATATGTGAGCTGACAGCCTCCTGTGGCGTAGATCCCACAGGTTCTCCATCACAGTGGGAGGTTTTCCTTTTTTCCCAAATCAACTACCTCCTAACTTAATCACCTCTCATCCCCCTTGGGTTTCATTCCTGCAGTTCCGATGATGACCGTATCTTGCCCACTGTGTCGTGCATTTCTCTGGGTCAGATATGGTTATGTTCCCTCATGAGGTGGACTCACTATTCCTTGGACTCTCTCTGTGCAGCAGCCCTGTGGCTCTAACAGCTCTGACTTGTGTCATAGCATGGGCTCTGGACTTGCCTTCTGCAAGTGTCAACTCTGCCCCAGTTTTCCAGCATAATCTTGTGCAGAACAATGAATCTTCTGCTGCCTTTTCCTCTCTGTACAGCAGGGATTTCATTTCTCTTTCTATGCTTCCTGGCAGTTTTGCCTGTTGCAGTTAGTCCTGTTTCAGACTGGCTGTGTCTGATTGTGCCCACAGTTGGAGCTCTTGCTTGAGTTCCCTGTGTTTTAGGGCTAGCAAAACTTCTCCCCCAAACACATTCAGAAGAAAGTGCCAACATCCAGCTCATGGATGCAGATCAGCTGAAGACACAGTCTCAGTAAGTGGATTGAGCTGATCAGTGGCCAAGAGAACACATTTTATTGAATGGCATCAAGCACAAGCAGTGCTACTTTTATAAGGTTCACCAGACCTGGCTACATGACCTGGTGGAGGAGAGTTTTTTATTAATCCATAATTAGTATTGATGGATTGAATTGATGAGTTTGTAGCATTGGGCTGATAATGGGTTGTCGGGTTTGTTTGGTTTTGGTTTGTTTATTTTTGCTTGTTTTTGTTTTTCTGTTAGTCCTGACAAAGTAACAGTTAAAAGTCTAAGTTTTGGAATGAGATTTTAGCAGGTAATCTACATATTTTTGGGTGATACCGTTTTGATTTAGCCCCAGTCCAATAATGGATTTGGCCCTGAACTCATGCTAAACCTGTCCTAAATCACTGCATTCAGTGGCCTTGTAACGGATAACTATTTTTAGTATACGGATAAACCTAATGGTAACTATGTGGTTGCTCTGAAAGGAATGCTTCCTATTTATTTCCATAGAAACAATAACAGACACAAAGAGCACAGTAACACTATTTGACAGAGAAAATTCTCAGCTACAAAATGCTATTTTTCAGCATAGTTGCCACCATTAAACATGCATTTTTACCAGAGATGAACAGCCTGCGTGCTGTTCTTATCAAAATTCTGTATGGCCATCCAGAACAGAGCTTGTCTTTCACATCTCTGTTGCCACTGCTGAAACACACCCCCTACTGTCCTAACATACACTGTTTGGTCTCCACAAATGTTCAACAAATGTTGATGGATGTCAATGGGTACCATTTTTTTTCCACATGAAGGAATTAACTGACATACCTTTGTTTCATGTGCACTTCCATATCAGTTATGATTTTGTGAGGCTGCCCTTCTGCTGCCATCTGTCACATGGCAAGAGAAAATAATGAAATATTATCAGGAAGATTCCACCTCTACTACTGTACCACCAACATCCGTCTCTAACATCATGGGCTAGTATATTAAAATGCTATTACTTTCAGAGCAGCACTTGTACAACATAGGTTCCTTTGAAGGAGATCAAGCAGTGGAACAAGCTGCACAGGAAAGTGGTGGAGTATCCATCAGTGAAGGTATTTAAGGGATGTGTGGACCTGGTAATAAGTTTATTGTGGATATAGTGTAGTGATGGGACCCAGTAGATAAGACTACTGGTTGGACCTGATCTTGAAGGTCTTTTCCTACCTTGAAAATATTATGATTCTTCTGAAAGCTGTTTCCTTTCCTTCACTGATGAATCAAGTGTTTTGTTTTGTCCATGTCTTTGATCTTGATGCTGAATTATCCCTGGAGATGTAGGATCATGTTAGGCAGCTGTGTTTTAAGATCACCTCTGCTGCTTACCTCTCCACTAGCCTTCTGCCTTCTGAGCAAATTAGTGCCAAAAATGGAGCTGTAAATTTCCACTTGCACAGTGGGATACTGAGCACTGCATGGATGTATGAGGGTAAGAAACTTGTCACTCCAGCAACTACCAATTGGGCATCTGGACTGAATCTTTAAGGTCAACCAGGAATAAGGAGTTCAGTTTCTGAGGGGCTGATTTAAATACAGCCTTTTGTGAGCACCAAGTGGCACAATTGATTGATAGTGTGATAGATATGTTCCTCTGCTCTGGGATCCTGACCTCCAGCTGGGTTAGCAAGTCACATTCTGTTGTGACCATAGCATTTCTGGAGATTTAAAACCCTTTAGTACCTAAAAACAAATGCTTTCCTTCTTAGGGCTGAGAGAAACCTTCTGAATGTAAACAGCTGCTGTAGTTAATATTACAGAATATATAACACGAGCCAATGCATAGTTCATGAAAATTTCAATAAGAGGGTATGAATTTTGTTTTCTTCAGTGTGAAATATGTAACAAAAAAGGAAGCATTGGACCCAAGAGCCAAATTTAGCCCTGTATGGAGCAATGAAAATAAATAAGACTTTATAGCATTTTTGTTCTATTGTCTAAAATGGAACAAAAGATTGTGAGGTGTGAAGTCACAGATGCAAACAGAACTGCAGGTTGAAAAAATAAGCAAATTTAGACCTACATACTCTGATGGTGGTCACATCACGTCTCTGTGATTAGAATCTGGGAGATTTATGGGGTGCTGCAGGGCAGAGAAAGAGGAGAGTATTGGTGGGGAGGTTTGTTAAAAAATTAATTATTTTGCAAAACCTAATAATTTTTTTCATGTATGTGAAGTTCAGTTATACATGCTCTAAGACTTCCATTAGAACTTTCTAAAATGATTCTTTGTGAAAGAGCAACAATTAAATAATGCGTTTTTGAAACTTTGGAGAAAATTACCCAAAGGTTGGAAAATTAGCTTAAAGATGCGGTAACAGAAGATCATTCAGGTTTGACATTATGTGGGAGGAATCAACTGATCTTCAGCATCATAGATTGCTGTTACTTCATTTTCACTATTTTGTATTAAAAAAAAAATATCAAAGGAGGCCACGTGTGGAGGGTGATGGGGAGACGTGCTCTTTAGATCCTGATTGTAAGGGAGAGTTCAGTATAATCAGTCTCTTACGGATGGATTGAAGCCTGTCCCCAGTCCATTCCCATTGGATATGTGGGGTCTTTTGTCAGTTCCAGAACAAGGTGGCAAGGTGGTATTCTGGTAGTGAACCAGAATATCTCACTGGTTCTTTTACTAATTGGAGTTAGCTTTGCATTTGAAATATTGAAGGCTTTCATTTACTGGGAGTGGTGGGAGTAGAAGGGGGAAGTTATATGACACGAGAAGTTATCTGAATTAAAAACAAGAGCAACTGTGAAAGCCAACTGAAGTCATTAAAAATGAATTTCCAGGAAGGCTGGGGAAAGGGAGATTAAAAAATATTGTGATTTCTGTCACGACCGCATTTAAGCTGGGCCATTAAAGATGGTATTGTCTGGCCCAGCTGTTTTAGAACAATTACGTTTGACAACAGGCAGAAGGATAAGCTGCCTATTGCCCCTGTTTCTCTGAGATGCTATATAGAGGCGCATGTGTGTGCATGTACCTGTTGCCATGCCTTAGCACTCCTTCCTGCCTCATTCCTATGTTAAAAAATATAAAACAAAATCCTGATCCTCTACTGAAAGAGGTGAAGAAGGCAAAAATCTCAGCCATAGGCCCTCCTAGCTGAAACATTTAATAACACGTATGCTGCTAGAAGCCCTGTCTTTATTTCTTCATTTTCCTCTTATTTGGTCACAAGTCCAACAAATGCATGTTTGGCACATGGCCGTGTGCATTTTAACACCCACTACCACAACCACTTCTCAGCTTCTTGTAGTTCTCTCTGCTGTTCTCTTCTGCTGTATGAATTAGGCTGGTGCTTTTAGCTGAGGAAGGAATACTTAAGAAAAACATAAGCAACCCATTTGGGGAAATATTGTTCCCGCTGTCCAAATTCCTGTTTCTGACAATGCTCCTTGCATGTGTCCTGAATCTCAATCTTTCTCTCCATCTCTGGTTCCCAAGGATGGCCAGGAGGTCTCCCAGGAAAAAAAAAGTAGTCCCAGATTTCTTAAATATCATTCAGTAAGAAACTGAGTGAGCAGAGCCCCTTGGGACTGGTTATTTGTTTCTCACTGACTGCAGGAAAGTTCCTGTCAATTTGCATATCTGAAGGGTAGGCTGTTTTTTTGTTTGTTTTCCCTTCACTTCCAGACCAGTGGTTCATCCCTTAACCTGAAAGCCAAGCTGCCTTCTTGGTAGATCACATGTACCTGAAAGGAAGATGCAGCTAAAGGGGTCTTAGTTAACAGAACAGACTTGTGTGTCTTTTAACTTTTCTAAAATGTAGTGAACTGGATTGTTAATCAGTCGCCTCTGCAGATAGGGCTGATGCAGAGAGAGACATACTCTGAGGAAACATTTCACAGTATTTATTTTTCAGAGGTTTTTGCAGCTGTACTCCTCTAGGTAATTCCCGCCAACTCGGCTGTACAATAACTGTAATCTGTTTCTTAAGGTAAACGTGAAGTTTGTGATTTGGCTTTTGTTTTCAGCCCGATATTACTTCAATAACAGGCCCAGGCCTGCAAGTGTTCAATCTCAGGTATTGTGTGCTGATCTCAGAGTCCAGGCTCATTCAGGGAGGAAATGCAGCAGTTTTCTCCAAATGCCTTCTCTTTGGAGCCCTCATTCTGGACCATCAGAGACTTTCTTCCCTTCGTGCAGAGACTGAAACCTGCCCAGGCCCAACTTTCCTTCCCAGGCCCAGAGCAAGGCAGGCAGATCTGCAGTGGCTGTTTTGAGCTCTGCTCTTGCCAGTGCTCTTAGGCAGGGCTAGGTACTGGTGGGGTGGGACCTCTTCAAGGAGAAATGAAGTTGCTCTTAGTTGGGTACGTCTGCAGTTAATTTTCAATTGCTTCATGGGGTGAGGTGGCACCCTGCCACTGAAGGTACAGCCTTAGGAGGTAACAGTGGCCATCTTGGTGATTAAATGCAGCACTTCCTGTAGGAACGGGCATTTTACTTCCTGTAGATGTCATAGAAGTGACTGCTTCTTCCTCAGCCACAGCCCTTCCCACAGCTCATTCTGATGGATGCAGTATGCTACTCCACTTCCTGCCCTAAATGGCAGTATATTGTTTCTGAATCTTTTTCTGTATGCACCACGTACACAACAGTTTGGTGGAATCTTTCACAGTACTAAGTCTGTTGTGCTTCATAAAGCTACGTTTCAGTGCCTGTCTTGCCAAAAGGTTATGAGCTAAGCTGACTGTATGATCTCTGTTACCACTATGTTTTATGCTGTGGTTGTTTGGCAGCTAGGCAGAGAACTTCTTTGCCAAAGCTTGTGCCACTGACACTTGTGTTAAATCCATCTCTCTGCTAAGTGCTGACAGTATGGAGCCCATGACACATGGCTCTGCTCCTAATTCCCGTTACTAGAAAGTGATAGCGGTGCACGAAAGCCAGCCAACTGGTTGCTGACTGTAACAGTTGCAACAACTGCTTGTCTTTGCTTCCCTTTCACTTTGGGTTCCTTTCTGTTTCTATCAAGCAGATGATCTGATCGCCACAAAGTCTCATCTTGTTAATGGCTAATGAGCAGTTTGCAATGGCTGTGGAGCTACAGCATCCCATCCAGGCTAGACATTGACAGGCAGTAAATAAATACCACACTCTGTGCTTCTATTGGAGTACTGATCATGCTGTAGTCATTGCTTTGCTTTCTGTAGCTGCTGGCGTGTGCATCATGTTAGTCCTGTCCCTTGGTTAATGCATGAGAGTGAGGAGAGGGTCACTTTGTATGAAGTTAAAACATGAAATTTGTCATCCTCAGGCTTTATGGGGCAACTGGAATGTGATATGTCCTTGCAATATAAGGCTGTTGGTACAGTGGATCTTGCTGCACATTGAATTTTTTTTAAGGCTCTCTTTCTTCCTGCCTTTTCCAAGGTCTCAACTGGCTCTCTCCTTCAGATCACTTAAAAATGTGTTCTCTACCCTTGCATTGGACCTGGTTAAAACTTTTCCTCTCACCCAGAATTGCTGAGCAGCATTGGCTTGGGAATGTGATTCAAGAAATATTCATTGTTTAAAAAAAAAAAAAGAAAAAGAAAAAAAGAAAGAATATTCAAGCACAGAGATATGTTACTGGTTTTTCTAGCTCTTTAATAAGAACAGTTTTGGTCAGAATATATTTTCTGATTGCAAGTCTCTGTTCTGTTTAAGATTTCCCCTTGCATCAGCTTTCACTTTTGAGGTTTTATAGGGAAAGGATGAGGACAGTGCAAGGAGATTTTACAAGGCTATAAGAGTGCAAAATCTACTGGAGATGATAATGAAGGATTGATGAAGAGATGCACCATGAAGCAAGAGGCAAAGAGTGTGACTTTATTCTCCAGGCAAATGTGGGGAGCTTTTATGTGCTCGTGTTATTGGTCGTGCACGTTCCCAGCCAACTTCCTTGGTGATTACTCCACCTCAGTGGAAGTCTCAGTCAAATCTCTGGACAACTGAATCTGAGGTTTGCAAGCAGTCCTTTTGCAGCATCCCAGCTACTTTCTCTCTGATATGAGCCTCAACAAAATGGCACTGGGATGAGATGACTCCTTTGCACAGTAGAGATGAGTAAGTCATGTTTCCTCCTTGTCCTGTCTGTGTCTGTGGGCACAGCTATTCATCCACCTACACAAATGTTTGTTGTGTGGCCTTCACTGACCTGTGCAGAAACATATTTTGTTTTCTCTCGGTTGTTCAGAGATTCACCTGCAAATAATCCAGGATGTATCACTCAGCCAGCTAGAACAGTTGCCAGGTCTGTAGCACTATCACCTGGTCCAGGCATGGCTATCCTCATGAACATCCGTTAACCCATGTGATGCATGGAGCACTCAGACCCAGTCCTAAGTGCCTTGTCAGAGCTATGAACCTGAAGTTGCACAGGCACTTGCTTGGGTTATGCAGCATCCCAACTCATGAGCTACAGTCATGTCTGTATATGTTCAAGTGTCCAGCAGCTCTTTAGATTACCTGCACTTTTGGTTTCAGTGTCACAAGTCACCTAAAGCAAACAAGATCCTGGTCATCCTCTCAAATGTCCCATGAAACAAGCTTGTTGAAATTTGACAAGGCCAAATCCTTGCAGCTGCAGGACCTTGGCAAAAATTTGTGAGTTATGGCCATGTATGCCTGTGGAGCTGCTGATTCACTCAAACTCTCTGAACCCTTTTGTATATATTTATAGATAAACACGAATGTATGCATATGTAGTTTGTTACCTGTGTGGTTGTATGTAAAGAATACATTCGTTCTTTTTCTCTCTGCAGTTTTTCCAAATTCTGACTTTCCCTTACTTTGTACATAAAACCGTACCCCCACTATGTTCCATGCCTTTGCAGGTACTTTCCTGCGCAAAGCTCATTGTGCCAGATTTTTGCAGGGTGGCTAAACACGCGCTGTGGACCAGGTTGTGAGATCATGCGTCACCTCTCACTTGCACTGATTTATCTGGTGAGGGAATTCACGTTTTCAGAACTGAAAGGCTGCCTCTGCAGCTCTGCAGTCTTCATGGGTTTCCCAGGTTGTGCCTTGCACTCTGCTGCTTATGTGCCAAACAGGAGGATGTACAGCACTTGCAATATATTTTGAGAGGCTTGACTGTTTCAAGCTGCTTGCGACTCTGGAAACAGCTTTATTTAAATACTGCATGCAAGCTGGTGTTTCAAAATAAGCGAATAATTAAGGCGAAGGGGAGGAAGGGAGGATATCAAATATTCATGTACTTCAAAGAAAATACAATCACCTTAGGTGTCCTGTGGCTACAGAATATTCAGGAGCAAGATGTGCCGCAGCGGTTTGCTGAACTTCTCTGTGCGTAGGTGTCTCTCTTAGAACTTGCCCAAGCAACTGTAGTAACGGTCGAGGATGGGCAGAATAACGTTGGGAAGAATAAAAAATGTAGGAAGGCAGAAAAATGCCAGCAGGAGTGATGCTTTGTTTTCCTAAGCATGGTGTGGGGAGGGTTTATGCTCTTTGTGCGTCACACTTGTTTTTGGGGAGGAAGAAATGGAGAAATTATTTGGAGGAGATGAACTATTTCAGTTTCTCATTTTGCAGTGACATTGTTGATTTGGAAAACTTCCTTTCAAAAAAATAAAAACACAAAGAATGCTTGAAAGGAACAGGCATTTTTTGCTTGTAGGTCAAATAAAATCCTTCAGCCATTCTGAAAAGATTGTTTTTTCTAAAAAACAAACAAATTAAATGATAGGTCTGAGTCTTCCTGGAAAGAAATATTTTCAATTTATCACTTTGAGCAGTGGACAGAAAAATTGTGCCTGGCGCTGATGAAGTGTTTGTTTTAGGGACAGGGGAGAAAAAGGAAAAATGTGGAGAGACTGATAGAAAGACTAAAGCTGGTGCTACCAAGGTGAGAAGAGGGACTGGAAATGCTCGTACCCATTTCAGTGCTTCATGAACAAGCTCTGGTCCTTCAAGGGAAGAGGGACTGAGCACGTCTGCACCACCAGTGCTGAGAATAGCCTGGAGCAGATGGGCAGCGTGTTTTGGGCTCAGCTGACTGCACTGCTTGGATGAACTGCAGCACACTGCCTGGCCCCAGGTGTTAGAGGCTTTGCTATTGGCATCCGTGCTCCTGAGCGCTGGAGCAGGAGATGGAGAATGCTGGAGTCAAGGAATTGCTCCACGCCTGCTGAGCTGTGGAGGTAGAACTGTCCAAGAGGTGCAGCCAGATGATCAGCTCTGATGTGCCCATATTTCTAGATGTCTTAATTAGGAAACATCCATATGAGAGTTGAGAGACCGGGGCCCTTCAGGCCTGAGCTTGTCAGGGATGGGATGGGCACAGAATGGTGATGAAGGTGGGCTTTACATTGAGGACTGAAGTTCTGGCCCAGGGATACAGTACTTTTTCACACACAGCCTGAAGCGAGACATAGTATGTGGGAAGAAACAAGGAAAGAGAGGATATAAGGATAAAAGCAGGGCATGAATCCAAATCAAACCAAGCCAAAACCTGTTTTCCTGTGTTTAGTGCAGCCTTGCTACACAAGAAGCAGAAAGCATTCTCTTTAATCACTATTTTCATTTCCAAGTCAAACACAGACATATTTCCAAAGTATCATATATGTCAGAGCAAAGTATACTTTTGAACCCTTCTTACCCTGCAATCAGTATTGTCCTGAATAAAAAAAGGCAGTTGCAAAGGCAAAGGAATTGTGGGCTAGCTCAAGTGAATGGAGTGTTTTAGATACTAGATCATGAAAATCTGGTGTGGAGCACTCTGGGAATAAGTGGAAGGACTCCTGACCAGTATTTTGGGAGGCCTAGTCTGATGACGCTTCAACAGTGTAGGTTGGGTTATACCAGAATCTCGGAATCTGGCAAGCCCTACAGACATCCTCTGGCAGCCTCAGTGAAGAACTGCCTTTTGGTTAAATAGATCTTGCAGGCCACTTTCCATTACGTGCTTATGGAGCTTTTGCACTTGAATTACCAGTTTCAGTCCGGGTTTATGTGAGCAGCTTTTGGATGTTGTTTTTGAGGAATGAACTGGTAGATCTACAGCAGGGCAATAGTAGAGGTAGATTTTGCTTTGTATCTAGTCTGCAATTAGATTTTGCTCAGACCATGTTAGGGTCAAACTACACGGTATGTCTTTTGTGCTCTTCTACCTTTTTTTATGGTACCTTTCCCACATGTCTGGCAAGGAACTGAGCACGTTGCTGTTGATTTAGCTCTCAATTATCTTTCTCTATTAATCTCCATAGTCTCTGGAGAGTAAAGCTCTCTCTCCCTGCTGTCAGTGCTGGCACTTAAGGATCTGCAGTCATCCTCAGCTCCCCTGCAGTGACGAGGTCCTATGGGCATATCTGAAAATCCTGGGATTTCTGTGCTTGTTGAGAAGGTCCCAGAAGCAAAGTCCCTGCGGTAAGCTGCTGGGCCTCTGTAGAGGAAAATCTTCCTTTGTTGGGTTATGTCAGAGTCAGAACCCATCGCCAAGATGGATTTAAGCAACTTAGCATTGGGTTTTGAGAATATTTAATGATGATAATTGCAGGTCTGCTGTATGTGAAGATAATAAATTTCCTGTGAAGGCTGATTGAATGCGAGTGCTCAAAAAAGGCAGAGCTCTTCTCTTTTCATCAGCCTTCTCTTCAGCCTCTTCCTGCAGAGTGCTGCACACTGGTCAGAGGAGCATTGTGGTTCTGTTTTCCACTTATATTTGAAGCATCAGCACCGTCTACTGCTTCCGACTAGAAATTGTAAAGCAGGACCAATTTCTGGTCACTCGTTAAGGGAAACTCATTGATTTTAATTGTGCAGTCCTATAAATGCCAATAGTTTGTCTTTTTGAGGACCTGTAGGTGTGCTCAGTGTTAGGTGCTGCAGTTCTGCTAATGAAGTGATATTAAACTTGTACCTGTGTGTAGGTGCATTGACCTAGATTTATCAAGCTGTTACACTTAATGCTTAAATTGCACTTGATTGGCCCAGTGCTCTGATCTGGTCTGGCAAATCCTATATATTCTGTACAAGGCTCCTAAGAGGAATTCCCTAGCTGATCACACATTTCTTTGCACTATTATAGATCTTCCCCTATCCATTTCTTCTCGCTCGTTTCTACTTATTATCTGGGGAAGCTATTTGCAGCAGCTTGTTCACAGGAACATGTGAAATTACCTTGTTCCTCTTTGCTCAAAGTTTCCACTGTTAAAAGAGCAAATATTTGATTTTTTTTCTCCCCTTAGCTGGAAACATCTTTTTGTATACAAGGGGATTAGTTTTTTTTTTTTTCTTTCCTTCCTTTTTTCCAATTTCCTTCCAGAGAGAAAAGCAGTTGGGAGTTTTCCACTGTAACAGGTTCTCATTAACAAATACCATTTTGTTGAAATCAAAACACTTTGCAGAAACGTACTGCAGAGTTGATTTCAGCAAACTTAAGATCCACCATCATCCAAGGGCTGCCAGAAGGCGGCTCGCTGGGCAGGCTGCTGAGAAGCACGCGTTTCCAAGTGCTATCAATCCTAAAGTAGAGATTTTACTAAGTAGATACTCTCAGCTTTAACCAGTTTGTTAGCACTTTGTTTGTGTGTTTGTATTTTTTTTCCCCTGAAGCATTAAACAGTCGCATACCCTGAGGGCAAATGCTAAGTGATAAAACCTGCTTCATTGTTAGCGTGACCATGGATACCACCTAGCATCTGGTTTTTTTTTAGAAGCCCTCACAATCCTGGGTTAATGTTTATAAATCCTTTACACAGATGTGAGGTTTTGCTTCTGGAGCACGAGAGTGTTAAGATGTCCCAGAGGACATAGCACAGGCAATAGCTGGGATTTGCCTTTGTGTAAAAATGACCTGCATAATGATGCATTGCCTGTTGACAATTTGGGGACACAAGTTGTGTACAACTCACAGTAGCAAAATAATTTGTTTATAGCACTTAAGCTAAGGCAGCAGCTGTTTGGATTCAGACCGATAGGCTTCTATCTTCCAGGTGGAGTGAATGCAAAAGAGTTATTTTGTATTTAGCCAACCTCTGAAATGTGAAGTACCGAGAGTGGCATCAACAGCTCATTTATCCCTGCAATCTAGGCTGGATGAACGTATTCAGCAGTGCTTTCTGTATGAAGCTCAGACAAGATTCTAAAACAAACCATAATTTTGTCCCGTTTGGGATGAGTTTTGCTGGGCTTTACAGCCTTTCTGCCGCAGAGGTCTGTTTACAGCTGCTAATCTACTAACAATTTTAACGTGGCTTCTAATTGTTCTCCTCCCAAAGAAGACTCATTGACTGCACGGAGCACCTTGTCCAAGGTACTGAGGCCTCCAAAGGAGCAAAGCTCCATCAACGAACAGCTCTGGTGTTTTAGATGTGCAGGTCTGCACATAAAGTTCTGGGTACTCACCTTAGGGTCGGGTAGGATCAGGTCACCGCGTGGTATTTCCAGCCTACGGGAGATGATGAGAGCCTGGAACTTGCAGAACTTTCCCTGAAGTGGTCCCACCAGATTTTAAAAAGAAAAACTCCACTTTTGAACGGAGACAGAAATCTGCCATGTTCCCCAGTATCAATATATTCTCTGCTTTCCTCTCTTTTCCTCTTATAGGCAAGATATATGCCAGTTTTCTTACAGAGACAGATATTTATTTCAAACCAGATGAATGTGACTGAGGATAAAAAAAGCAAGCATGAATCTATTTTAAAATGTGAGATTCTGTTTTAAAACAAGGGAAGAAGCAAAAAGTTGAGGAAGAGAATCAAATATTTATGTACTGCAAAAGCAAAGTGATATAATTTCAGTGACATTGTTGCTAAATGACTGTTCATCCCCCATCTTGACTGACAGATAAAACAGGTTGGTGTCAGTTTGAAGTGGCTCCTCATCGTGCAACTTCTCCTTTGCAGTCAGGGCTCCGGCAGCTTCCTTTAGAGATCTCCATAGGGAAGAAGTGAGGAAGATTACAGACGTGCAAATATACCAGCCATTAATTCAATTGTTTCCTTTGCTTGTTCTGCTGTTGTTGTTGCTGATGGTATTTGTTATGTATTCTGCTGACTGTAAGATTATGTATGAGGCCTGTTAGTTCAGTTCAAAGGAACCCAAATTCTAGTTGCTTACAAACAGGGAGATGGTAGGGAGCCTTAAGAAGGTGGGAACACAGAGTTCATAATGTAAACATTAGCTTGTGATCGTCCTTTTCAAGCGTCTGCTGCCCTGTAATCCTGAAAACACTCACAGCAGTCGATTTACCTGGGTGCTGGGTAGCAGCCCCGCAGGGACTCCGGTTAATGCGTTTGGGTCTGTATCCTGATGGTAGCATGATGCTGTGCTGACAGGAGATGGGATGGAGAGAGGGGAGCTGTCTCCATGGGGCATCACTTACAGGAGCCCGCCATCAGTCAGGGAAGCACTCACTGCTGCTGCCTGCTCGTTCTCCGTAGAAGCGGTCGGCTGAGGGGATGCGCTGATTTATGGCCGGTACACTTAAGCATTTCCACAGAGGCTTTATTGGGTCTCTGCCTATAGAAATGGATTGGGTTGGAAACGATCCCAGCAATTGCTGGGCATGTGTAGGGCTGTGAGTGTCAAAAAGAAAAAAAAAAAAAAAAGAAGAAGAAAAAAAGGGGAATAAGCTGGAGGGAGTGCTAAGCAGGAAGAGCAGGACACAGCTTGGGCACTTGGGGTGGTGTGAGGGGGTGCTGTCTTCAATGGTGCTAAGCTTAATAAAAAGTTAACAATTTTTTGGGGCATGTAAGGCATAATCTGCCAGCTGCTAGTGTTGAACCTGGTGTCCCAAACGGCTGAGTCCCAGCATTAGTGTCTGTCTTGTCATATCCAATTGGAGAACATAGTGGGGGATCTTTCCAAAACATTATACATAATGTATCTTAAGTCATACCTGATGTGAGCAGCTTCAGCTCTTCTACTTCACTGGACTGAAGTAGAATTGAACATTTGAACATTTCATTTTAGCTTGGCTATTGTGAAATGTTGTTTTCTTTACGCAGCAGCCTTGCTAATCCTTAGTTCTCTTTCCTCGCCTCTCCCCACTTAGAGGAGGACTGTGCTTGCAGCAGTGCTAGGGTTAATTAGCATGATGTTAGTATGGGCAGCTAGCAACAGCAAGAGCAGAGCAGCATAGGCTCTCGAGTAAATGTGGCATCTTAGCTAGATTAAAAACAAGGTTGCTAAGCCTTCTCACATGCACCTGCATTTATTATCCACTGCTGATGTACCAGCAGCCTTCCTCTTTCATTTTGTGCCAGAGAGAGAGTGGCTGTGCTGCTTCATGCCCTCTCCTGAGACTGCATTTCCACAGGTCAGGCTATGACTATGGCCATGCGTGCAGAGCTGGGACTGCAGCGCGGCCAAGAGGACCCCACCGATGCTGTAACAGCAAACTGAA
This sequence comes from Gallus gallus, assembly GCF_016699485.2. Classification (NCBI taxonomy): domain Eukaryota; kingdom Metazoa; phylum Chordata; class Aves; order Galliformes; family Phasianidae; genus Gallus; species Gallus gallus. Next base: position 81,643,885 of record NC_052532.1, read on the forward strand.
GACAAGCAGCGAGGAGTTCAAGGCTTCAGGCAGCTCTTGGGGAGATTTGCACATCTGTGAAGTCTGTGTTGTGATGTCTGTCTTCACTGCTAGGGCATACCCCAAATTAACACTCCCATGGTTGTCCTCCAGCGCTGTGGCTACTGGTTGTATGCCTCAGTGAGTACTCTGGCCCTCCTACAACCGATTCCATCCTCTCCATTATTCTTCCCTTGCTTCACTGTGATGGGGTTTGCAGGAGAACTATTAACATCAGGGCTTTTAAGTGACGGCTCTGTTTTCTTTAGCTGCAGACTCCATCTCTGCATTGTTCTCTAAACTGTTGGATGAATGTGCCAGAGCACTCTGTCATAGAAAGCATTCCTCATTATCTCTCTTTTGGAAGGACAGTAGCTCTGTGATGCTGTGAATAAGGGTAAATATATACACAGTGAATTGAACTGAACCTCTCAGTCCTTTGCAGTGCTTAATTTGTTAGCACCTCTACAAACTCAGAATTGAGCATTAAGCATCTTTAGAGGCATATTTTCTTTATCTCTTCAAGGCTGCTCAGCTCTTTAAGATGGTCTGAAGATACCTTTAAAGAAAAGAAAATCAAGTCTCTCAAATCAGCAATGGCATCTCTGGAGAGGGGAGTGATTAGTGTGTAGTAATATAAAATTCTGAAATAACCATAGTATTCTCCTTTCTATAGCAGTTTTTTTTTTTTTTTTTCACATAAATCATCTCAAAAATCATGTATTGAAACAACACCCATGATAAATTGCCTGTGATGAATGTATGGATGGCAGCAGCTTACCAGTGTAGGGCAAGCTGGATAGTGCAGTGAAGGGAAGATGCTTTAGCCAAGATAACATCCTTCTCTCCAAAATGGAAACATATGGATTTGATGGGTGGACTGTTGGATGGATGAAGAATCGATATCAAGATCGTACCCAGAGAATGCTGGTCAATGTCTACACAGAGGTCGGTAACAAGTGGTGTTCCTCGGGGCTCAGTTCTGGGACTGGTGCTCTTTAACATCTTCATCAGTGACATGGACAGTGGGATCTAGTGCAAGACCCTTAGGAAGTCTGGGAATGATACCAAGCTGTGTGGTGTGGTCAACATGCCTGACGGACAGGATACCACTCAGAGAGACCTAGACAGGCGCAAGCAGTGGGCCCAGGTAAACCCCGTGAAGTTCAATAAACCCCAGTGCAAGATCTTGCACCTGGGTCATGGCAACTCCCACTGTCAGTACAAACTAGGGGATGTAAGGATAGCACACAGCCCTGCCAAACAGGACTTGGGGGTAGTGGTGGATGGCAGCTGGACCCAAGCCAGCAATGTGTCCTCATAGCCCAGGAAGCCAACTGTATCCTGGGCTGCTCCAAAAGCAGCAGGGCAAGGGAGGTAATCCTGCCCCTCTACTCTGTGCTGGTTAGGCCTCACTTGGAGTAATATGTCCAGATGTGGAGTCCTCAGTACAGGAGAGACGTAGACCTGTTGGAGTGTGTCCAGAGGAGGGCCACAAAAACGATCCAATGGATGGAACACCTCTCCTGTGAGGACAGGCTGAAGGACCTGGGGCTGTTTGGCCTGGAGAAGAGAAGGGTTTGAGTGGACTTGGTAGTGGTCTTTCAGTATCTAAAGGGAGCCATAAGAACTTTAGCAGGGCCTGTGGTGATAGGACAAGGTGAAATGGCTTCAAACTAAAAGAAGGGAGATTTAGATTGAACATAAGGAATAAATATTTTTTACAGTAAGATGGCAAGGCACAGGTTGCCCAGAGAGGTGGTGGATGCGCCGTCCCTGGGCGCATTCAAGGTCAGTCAAGGTCAGACAGGCTCTGAGCATCCTGATCTAGCTGTAGATGTTCCTGTTCATTGCAGGGGAGTCAGGCTAGATGACCTTTAAAGGTCCCTTCCAACTCAAAAGATTCTATGATTCTAATATTTGTAAGACGCTGACCAAATACTTCAGAGGGCATAATGCAGTATGTGCATGTTCCCACCAAAAAGAAACATGAACTGTGTGTTTTCTTAAGGTTGGTAACACGGAGAATGTTCTGGGCATAGAACTCATAGCAACGTGCTCTCTCTGCTGTGAGCATGTAGAAGGGAATTTGCCATCTTTGGGGAAAGGGAGAACAGCAGCAAAAATCCAATCCCACAGCTTTAAACAAGAAGTGATGATTAGAAAATGTCAATAGAAAATTTTCCTGTTGGGAGACATTGTATCAACAAGATCAATGATTTTTAAAGTCAGGCTGATGTTGACAAAATTCAGATTGGATAAGAGAAGAAATTGCTGCTGTTTTCTGAATAGTAAGGTTTTATTTTATTTTACTTTATTTTTTTGATTGATTGATTATATGCTTTTGGTAAAACAATATATTATTCTCACTCAGAAATTTAACTTAGATTTTATTTATCAAGACGCAGCACTTAAACCGTCCTCAGTATTTTTTTCCTTTCAGCAGGATGTTTTGGGGAAGGTTTCAAAAATTTAAATAAGGCCATTTCTCCTTTCTCTTCCTGGATGCCTTTTTCCCTATGACCACAGCACAGCTGTTTTTCCCACCTGAGGGTTGCTGTCCACAAAGTAAATACGAGTTAATTAATCCTTGCACAGTTGTTGCGACATAGGTATTATCTGAATTTTACAGACATGGATGTGGATGTGTGTTCCGAGGGGAGGAGGAAGGAAGGACCAAATGCAGAGAGGTGGTGCCTTCTGTCCAAGGTCGTGCAGTGACAGGAATTGCATTAATTTCATACTGCCCTCCATCTGTGCAGGCTTCTCCCTTGGGGTTGGCCTGTGGGCAGAAGAGGAGAGGTTGTACAGTCATGATTTTCCCAGCCTTGGTGGTAGTGAGTGCTCCAGGAGGTGGAGCACAACACGAGGCTTACAGCAAACATAAGGAGGAACAGGAGGGACGCAGTGCAGTGTCTGTCCAAATACCTGCTGAAGGCCTTACGAGAACCCATTGCTTTGCACTCAAGCAGACTTCTCACCTCTCCTTGCTCTGCTTATAAAGCATGAGAGGAGAATGAGATGTGCTTCTCCTTTTCCAAGCACTTTTTGTCTTCATCACTGCCTGACCTGACAACTTTGTTAATCAATGACTCGCCACCTCTGCCTCCAGCCCAATATCCGGGGATGACTATATATATTCATATACTTCTATATTTTTCCCACCGCACCGTGGCTTCAAATGACCACTGTCTGTTTCTCAATCACAAGAGAAAGAATGGCAAAGAAAGCCCGAGAAACAAATTCAGGAACCCTCCCGCTGCCGCTGGGTGATTCTCAGCTGCAAAGGTCGGTCTCCTCCGCTTTGAAGAATGCTGTCAGCTCTGGAGTGGGCAGAGGTTCAGTGTCTGGCCTCCCTGTTGACACATTTAAAGATTTTGCTCGCATGTGTCTCTACTTGAAATACTTCTAACAGGCCCTTTTGAAAAAGCTGCAGCCATGAAGTGGTGCCCCTGCTGCTCTCTGCTTCAGCTTGTTACCAAACCAACACACGTTATTAGCAGACAGTCCCCTGTAACCTTGCAGTGTTCTTAAGAATTTCACCCTTTTCCTATGCACTTTGAAGGCCTTTAATCTTTTCTCACAAATAAGGAGACGCGCCAATGGAAATAGATTTGTTAAAATAGTAAACGGGAGCTCTGAGGCTGACAAAAAGATGCAACTTACCTGATCCAAACTCCCAGGGGAAACACCTCCCTCATTTGCTGATGGCTGCATCCATACAAAAGATGCATTGTCTGGGGTTGGTCAAGACTGGGTTTTGTCCTTGGCACTGTTTATATATATATTTTTTTGAGTTTGTTTTCCCAAAGAAAATTTCATAGAAAGAGGTGGAAAAGAGTGTTTTTTTTTTGTTGGGTTTTTTTTTTTGGTCTTCTCTACAATTAAAACTTGTTATTGAAATTTTGCTTTTCAGCAAAATAAAGCCTCCTCCAATATTGCTGTTGAAAGTGAAGAACAGGAAATGGTTTTGTAGATAGTGTTTGGATTTTCTACAATTTAAATACATATATTTTCTGCGGACTGTATCTCAGGAGTTGCTCTCCAAATTTCACTGAAAAACTTTTGAGCAAAAGTTTTCAAGGAAAAAAAAAAGGATAAATTCATTAATTGCCTTTTGTTTTTTTCTCTCCTCACCTTTAAAAATGCAACAATTTCAATATAGGCACCAGGAAGCAGATAGCTTTGTAGCTATGAATGTTCCAAATGCAATCTTGTTCAACATTTTGTTTTTTCCTTCTTTTCTTTTCTTTTCTTTTTTTTTTTTTTTTTTTATCTTGAAAATGACCAGATTCAGAATAGCCAGTTTCAGAACTGGCTTCCTTTAGCCTATACCACGAGGCTGCGATTTTGATGTGGTCATACCTATGAAGTAATGCCCGGTAATAGACCCGAGGAGTTGTAGAATATGAGAGGTAGAAGGAAGACAAAAATATGTCAAGTCTCAAGCAAAATTTTTGGGAAAAAAATACTGTAGAGCTGAAGGGGATGCTGATGTTACCTCCTCCCTGCCTCACATTTTCTGTTTGTAAAGTAAAGCTGACAACTAGAGCTAATAGATTCATTTGGGTTGTACAATTAATTTAAGAAACGTCGATCCTTTTGTTTGCAAAACAACTCCGAGAGGATTTCGAATTTTTCAAATGTATTTGCAGTTTGGCAATTATTTAAGTCAAATGATTGAAAGTTAAATCATTTCTGCAAACAATTATTGGGCTGTAGGTTTACTTCTGAGATCTTCTGTCTGAGTTTCTCAGGTGTAGAGAAGAGGGAAATCCAGCAAGATCTTGATGTGCTCTGGGTATGAGTTACTGCTGCTCCTATTGTTTGTTGCAGAGTTTGGAAATTTGATTGCTTTTCTTTTCTTCTCTTTTTTTATTAAATATATATATATATATATGTATTTTTTTTCCTCCCCTGCTGTTTTTAAAGACTTGTAATATTTCATTTCCTTGGAGGAACATACTTCTTCCAGCTGGCTTGTGGGTACATGTTTGCTTTATACATTTGTGCATTGAGACATTTGGAATTACAATTAAGTGGTAAGGGAAGTCTTTCTGCCTCTTTGACAGTTTCCACTAGAAAATGAATTTTCTTAGGTAGGCAATAAGGAGAAACCACTGATTAGTGAGTTGCAAGCACCCTTTTGCCTGATCTTTGGCTGTTATGTCGTTCGGTATGTCCTTGGGACTCTGGTCATCATGCAGACAGAATGGGATTATTTGTGTGGTGGAAAGCAAACTGGCTTACAACCTGAAAGCAGAACTACTTGCTAAAGTTCTCCCCTTCAATTTAGCCCACTTAATTAAAATAAATAAATAGATTAAAAATGCATTAAATCAAGCTTGTGCTGACAATGCATGGCTTGACATTTAGATTATTTTCCCCAGTACAGGGAGGCCTGGTCTGACATAGCTGCTCTTCCTGGTTTTTGATGGGATGTGTTCACATGCCTTTCATAAGCAAATTCTCTTGTGTACAACTTTGCAGTTCATTTCCTGCAAACCCTTTGTGGCAGTAAAATTTGATTGCTTGAAACTCTGTGGAAATGACAGCACAAGGGTGCAAGTGAAATGAATCAATTCATCGTCAGTCAGAGGAGTATTTGTGGAGGGTTTTCAGTGTCTTACCTACCTCTTGTGAAGGTATTTACAGCACCTACATCCCAAGGGTGTGATGAGACTTAATTTAATAAAAGCTTGTGAAGTGCTTTACATAAGAAAAGAGGTAAGCGGTGTATGTGGTGGTTTCATTTTAATGTGCCTTTGAGCTTTGTTGTTCTACCTGGTCTTGCAGGTAGGAGTGCTAGAAAGTCTGTCCCCTACATTTCAACATCTGAAGGAGTAGTTTATTCTCTAGGATACTACTTGAGCATGGCCCACAGCCTGCTTTAACTTGCTCAGTTGAGCTGAAAAAGCAGGGAACTCCAAAGCCTCATGCAGGCACTGGAGAAGGAATTCCAGAACCTATGAACCTTCCCAACTAGCATTTTACAAGCATGGCTACAGTTTGTTGTCGGTCAATGGGACAGAGATGGCACCATGCAGAGAGGCTCCATGAGATTTCTGAAGCGAGATAGTGCTGTGATAGTGAGGCACTATACCCAAGCTGATAAACCTCGCTTCTCAGCAGGAGTGATGAGCTTGTGCATAGGTCTGTGCTAACCCCGTAAAACTCCTTGCACATCCCAGCAGCTAAGGTTGTGCTGGGAACAGCATTTGTATCAGACTGTATTTGTCTAACGTGAGGATGTACTTGGTGCTCTGCAAGGAGAATTGTTTTGCCCAGTATCGTGGTTTGGCAGCAAGCCCCTTCCTGGTGTGCTTGTTGGCTTTTGCCATCACCCACAATTACCCATACACAAACACTGCTGAGCTCCTCCGTGGTGTTTGGTTTTTCTCAGCGCACACAGTATGTGAAAGCTCAGTCCTGCTTCATAAAAAGAGAGGAATGAGGCACAGGTATATAGAAATATTCTATTTATGGTTACAAGGAAGCTGAAAAATACACAGACTTCCTGGATTCGCAGAATAAGTTTAACTCCAAATTAACATGCCTAAACTTCTAGGAGTCTTTCTGTAGACACCTGCATGTGAGTTGATGTCTAAACAGCTATTAGAGCTGGTAGAGATTCAGTGCAGTCAGTCGAGCTTAGGAACTTAATTCAACTCATCCTAGAGCAGGCATCTCTTGATCAGCCGAATTAACCTCTTGACTTTGCTGTCTGTAAGGGCTGAGTCTCCATTAACTGCAGGGGGAAGTGAGACCACACAGCTCCGACTTGTGGGAGGCTCAACCACAGGTTGATTTCCATCTCAACTTGCAGGGCAGCTGTGCCTATGGCTTTGCAAACTGTCCTGCAGATGGAACTTAAGGAGACAGGAGAAAATCTTTCAGCCAGATCAGACTGGGGACCTAGAAGTCTTGAAGAATCATATAATGACCTGAGTTGAAAAGGACCTCAGTGATCATCCAGTTTCAACCCCCCTTCTGTGGGCAGGGTCGCCAACCACTAGACTAGGCTGCCCAGAGCCACATCTAGCCACAGTCTTGTATGAGTCAGAGAGGACTCATTCTCCTCTATGAAACAGGATTACCCATGTCTGTCTCTTGTACTGAAGCAAAGGAGGATAAAAACCTGCTTTGGGAAGGGAGAAATGAAAAAAAAGGAAACTAATAGATGCATGCAGGCCTGAGACAAGAAGGATTCATATGTCAGTCACAAAATAAATTTTCCCTTCTTTCTTGCTCCCCCTTCTTCTACCCTCTTCTTGCACTCATTGGAGAAGGAACATCTGGTTTAATTATATTGACGGACTCTTGTCTTTGGCTTTGTAAATCCATTTTCTATACTAATGTATGGAGGCTGTAGGGCACAGCAAGATTGAAGTTTCATTACTATATTCCTTTAAGGAAGTGTTCACTGACAGGCTCACCCAGCTGTCTGGATCCCTTCTGGGTGAAAGTGCCAGGGCAGGAATCTAACAAACCAGCCTGCTTGGAAAAAGAGGAAAAGAAAGAGAGATGAGTTGGGGGGGAGCAGGATGAAATTAGGTACTTTTCATGAATATATCTTCTGTGCTTGTTCTGGTTTTTGTAATATAGAAAATGCATTTAGAAGGTTGTGGACTCACCTTTCAATTCTTTGTGAAATTCTACGTACAAAAAGAAACATTCATTTTTAAGCTCATTTCTAAATGTGATGGTGCCGTACTTTACTTTCAGGCTACTTTCATATTGGTAGGGTCCAGTAGCATTGGTGTAACTGGGTCTACAATGGTTCCACCAACCTTTCTGGTTCTGGTAGATCTGTTCTGAAAGACCTATGTTATCTCCTTTATCTCTAGGTAAAACACATTATGCTTAGTAAACATCATTCTCTAGCTACTCCTTATAGTCCCTTTCTTTTGTGACGATTTCTTAAGGAGAGTCATGTGTGCTCTGGTAGAATTGTTCTATGAGTTCAAGAGCTGCAGGCTGTAGCCATGGAGGTCTGGGATGGACAGAGAGAGACAAAATTCCAGCAGCCTATTTAAGAAGCACAGACAATAAGCTTAGGCATGAAAGCAGGAAAGGAGGTGGTGAAAGAATCGGGTAGTGAGTGAAGTTAGGGGTAGGACAGGATGATTTGTCTCTTTAAGGTGCTGTTTCAGTCTCCCTTGAAAACTCAAGCGAACAATGATGTGTCAAATATATCTACTTCACATTTTCCTTCAAAGTGAAAGCAAAAAGCTGCAACCTCCATCAAAAAAATATATATATATTTAAAAATTTGAACACGGTAAGCAAACGAGTGCTGAAGCTCAATGCCTGCTTGTAACTTTCTCAGACAGTTCCCTCTGGGCTGACATTTTTCATGCTTGAAGTAAAATAGCATGTATATAAAGTACACATGCACAGCTCTACTCTAATGGGAAGTTTTGTCAGAATTTCAGTGATAAAGTTTTATGTAGTTTTGGTGGTGTAAGTTCTTAGTTTCTCGAAGCTGGCAAACGGTTTTCAGTTGCTTCTGTTGTACTGAGATGACAAAAACTTCTCATTTAATTGCCAGTGTGCTCCTGAACATATGCTCTGGCTGTCTCGCTTGGAGGGATGAGGGATCTGTTTCTGGCTAACCATGAACGTATACACGCATAAAGATTGTGTTTGGTGACAGTATATGCAGGAAAGGATGCTGTGTAGTCTTGTGCCTATGCCCATACTCAAAGCCAACCTGTTTCACCTGTAACACCTGCAGAGTCTGTCCTGCAGAGTAGAAATTGACTCTTCTCTTATGGTGCTGTGTTGCTGGGAAGGAGCGCATCATGAGGGCAGGGACTCTCTCTAAACACCGTCCAGTTTGTAGGTGGCAGTTGTATGGCTTAATGCAGGCATTTGAGGGGCTCTCTTACACCTTTGAGATAAAGTAGCGCTCTTTTCCTGTTCTCTCTTTCCTCCCAAGTACCATGCTCAAGGCTTTAATGCAGCACATCAATGTGCTCTTATGGCTACCATGATGGTTGAATTTCTGGTTTTGCTTCCATGCAATTTTAATGCATTGTTTTATTCTTTGGTCCCTTCTAAGACTCTCTTTAAGCCCTGAGAGCCATTTAAGTGAGTTACCCTTTCTCTATTCCCTCCCCCATAGCGTGCTGCACTCCATCCACCCAACTAGAAGTTGCAGTCCCATGGCCTTGTTTGTTTTCCCCGTATTGCAGCAGAGGATTTGATTGATTGCACTGAGGCAGGTTTTGAAATGGGTATTTCAGCAGCTCCAGTGCAGGTTGTCACAGTGCTTCAGGACGAATGTGTGCGGATTTTGTACCTGTCTTGCAAGTGTAACTGGGAAAGGAAAATACATATTGAATAATGAAATCAAATAGAAATGCCTTTAAAGTAATAACAGAATAAACAATCTCAGTGTGTCATTTCCCTTAAAGGAAAGCTTTTGCTGTTTAACTACATAAACATGTACATAAACAATAGTATGAAAAGAGACAGTGTTGTTTTCTTTTGTATAAGGCACGCTATCTGCTCTGCTGTTAGAAATCTGATTTCATTCATGCATTTGTGGCCTCCATGATGTTGTGAGGTACCAGAAAGTTGTACACATTTTTAAGACTCCTATACCTGTTACTGGAATCCTGCATTTTACAGGCTGGAATCTTAACAGACTTTGCAAATCTGTGTTTTTCCTGGCTTATGGTCTTGGTGGGAAGGCTCATAGTCTGCATCTTGTATGGTGTGCACCATCAAGGTAGGCACAGCACCCATGAGCACACCCACACTTAAGCTTTACAGCTGGCCTTTGAACTTCTGCATTTCACTCCCGAGACTGACATCTCCCTGGTGGTGTTGTCTTAATTTAGAGGCCAGTCTCTCGCACAAGCAGCCTGAACTTCCTGGCATTTCTTACAGTACTTCTTCCTCAAGGAGGCACCTCTGAGCTCTTTTCAAGCTGTTTAGGGCAAAAGCAAACTACAAACTCCAGACCTGTAAGGTAGGGCAGTGCTATGGCAGCTGACAGCCGGGGCTGAGAGCTGCAAGATGTCTGAAGTCCCTGAGTGCTCTAAAGTGCAGGCTGCTTGTCACGCTCTTTTCCGTGTCACTATTTAGCTTTCCATCCTTTTACCGTTCTGTTTATGTTCAGGCACACCTGTAGTTTCTATATAAGCAATAAGGTAACAGCTGGGGCTGCTATATTAGTATCGCAAACACTGCAGGGGCATAATGGATTTCAAACCACAACACTTCTTTTTCTGTTAAAATAATAACAATAAAAGAAGACAGGAAATTTTCTGAGCCAATTGCATCTTCCCATCCACTACCTTGCCCTCTTCAGCACTGAGCTGAACCAGCACTGTTAGTTAAAGAGTTAGAGCCTTCCCTGTTTGTGCTTGGTGATTCAGCCCTGTCTTCAGAAGACAGGGCTGTGCTCCCTGGTGCTACAGAGCCACACACAGCTATGGATCTTTTGCTTCTCTTTGAGACCCCAGTCCCAGGGAAGCATATGAGAATCTGCCTGGTTTTAAGGAGTTGGTTTGTCCCTTTTACTTCCCTAGGGCTGCCATTCTGTTTAAGTTAAATAGTGCAGGTTAAGGGTTTTGGGGAGTTCCCAACTGGATCAAAGCCGGAACAGGGCTGGCTCTGCTGGCGTGGGGTGTATGTGTGCATAATTGACTGCTTTAGGAATCTGGTTATATTCACAGTAGTCATACTGTAATTCCTAAAATGATGAATTTATGGGCATCTTCAATGTGTCCATTGCTATTCAGTGGGAGGGGGATGCCGTGGGACCTCCTCTGCATCACCAGATTGTCAAAATGCAGCTTCCTGGTAGATTTTGAAATAAGTACAATTTCTATTTCAGTCCATTACTTACTTTTATTTTTCTTTTTTTAGAAAGAAGATCTGTTATTCATTCTTCTTAATAATTTGCTACTGTTTGTTTGTTGACTTATTTATAGAACACCTCTGGCGCATACGGCTCTGTACTTGTAAATGATACTGACAGCTCCTTCTCTCCTGCATCTTGAGCACTCAACTGCACCTCTTTCAAACTGGCCTATGGTGTAGCAGAGCCATGCTGCACTGACCTAGCAGTAACTTCACCTCAGGGAGGTGTGATAGATTTCAGGAGGGAGCTCTTAGTACGTGTATGCAAACAGGCACTGAGGGAGGGAAGATGCACCTGCTGCTGCACCCTCAGGGAACAGCACTGAAAGGCAGAGCCCCTTCACTTCCCAGTTACAGAAAGACTTTGCCCAGCGATCTCATTTAGATTTGGTTTGAACAGCAGCTGATGGCATGGTTGTGGCCTCCTGATCCTCTGCCATTACCACTTTGCAGAGCCTGGAAGTTGGTGATAATGCAGTAAGGATATTCTGAGAGCAATCCGCACTGCATAGGTATTCATTCAGGAACAAGTTGTGTCGTAGGGAGCTTGCAGTCTGTATGCCTACAGCAAATGAAGGATGGAAGATGATCACTGCAAAGGATTTGGAGGTGACTTCTGCCTTGTAGGTGATGGAGAAGGTACCTTCCTCTGCAATTCCTTCCCCAAAGTGTTTCCCAGTCCAGTGTCTCTGCCTTAGCAAAATGGAGGGAGAGAAGCTAAAAGAATGCCTGTTACTTCTGTCCCTGTTTTCTCTATCCTCTGAACACTCTCCCTTGCTTGCTGCATCTCTGCTGCCCAAGTTGCTTCTTCTTTCCCACCTGCTTGTTTGCCTTTCTCACTTTCTCACCTAGTACTTAACTTTACTGTTACTTGTGTCATCCACAGCATTCAAAGTGAGCTCTTCTCAGCTCAAAGAAGTTGAATGCAAATCTTTTCATGCTGTGGTATTTCATTCTGAAGAATGTCTTCCGTTTTCTATTGATAAGAGGCCAAGCCACCATCAGAGCATAACGGCACTGAGCAAAGGAGATGGAAAAGAGGACAAGAAAACTGCTGCCTTAGTGGGGTTTGGAGCCACTGGCAGTCTCCAGAGTGTAATGTCTTAGATCCACACCTCATCACTTCCACCTCTCACCCCCCCCCCCCCCCCCCCCACCCCGCTCCCTCAAAAAACAAAACAAAAGCAAAACAAACAAACAAACAAAAAAACAGAGAAAGAAGGAAAAAGAGTGGAAAGCCAAGACTGACTTTGCTAGTGTGCGTTCCCTTTCCTCCCCCCTTCCCAATCTGCCTTCAATCTAATGGAGAAACCTACAGCTCCAGAACTAATACTTTCCCACATTGCATTAATCCTAATTGACTTGGATATAAGTTCCCCCTCCTCCTATCTTCAGCATGGCATTACCACCTGCCCCCTGGGAATCTGCAGCCGCCTTTACTCGCTGACTCTTACCAGCAGCTTTTACACAAAAAAAGGTTTCCCAGTGGGCTGTGGGCTGCATCAGGTGCAGCTGGAAGGACGGAGGCAGTGACCTTCTTGGAGAGCTCAGTGCTCAAACTCTGAAAAGTTGCTTGTTAGGGGTTAGCTGAGCTCAGGGTTGAATTGAGATTGGGAATTAGTGGGGTCTGCATCCCCTTCAGCTCTGGTGGTGCTCACGAGGCACTCCTGGGTCTTCTGCAGAATGGATCCTAATGGGTGTGTAACAAGAGGGACTGTTCAAACCTTTTGTGCTTCTGTACCAGTCCCTTGAAAGGGAGTGGTAACAAATGTAGTACAGAAATGAGCTGGAATGCTGAGGCTGCACTAGCCAGAGAAAATGCAGGACAGGGTGAGAATCTTTTGTGGCTGTTTACAGTTGTGAAATGACTTACATTGTGCTGTCCTCATGGTGACTTCAATTACTCTAAGACCAGGCATCTTGCCTTCCTCCTATCTGTCTACCTGTCATTCCCTGGACAACAGCTGACCTCTTTCTGTTTCCATTATCTTTCCTTTTGTCCATTCCTCTAGATATCTGTACTCCCATCTCTACCATCTCCTTTCTTCTCACGAGTGTATGTAGAATTAGTTAATCCCTTCTTTTTGCAAATGGGAAAACTGAGGCAAAACCAATGAATTGACTCAGAGTTTCTCCCAGACAATGATTAAGGTGGAACTCCTGTATCCTGAATCCTAAGCCCTGCAAAGAATCATACAACAGCTTAGGTTGGAAGGGATCGTAAAGCCCATCCAATTCCAACCCCCCTGCCGTGGGCAAGGTTGACATTCACCAGCTCAGGCTTCCCAGGGCACCATCCACCCTGGCCTTGAACACCGTCACAGATGGGGCCTCCACACTTTCTCTTGGGCAGCCTATGCCAGTGTCTCACCACCCTCTGAGTAAATAATTTCTTCCTAATGTCTCACCTAAATTCCTCCTCTTTTAGTTTAAAGCCATCTGGCAACACAGCTGTTCAGAGCTGATTTTCCACGTGGTTCTAGTGGTTCAGGTGGACAAAGAAATGCTCTTATCTTGGTTGTTTCTCCACTCAGCCCAATCTTCTGTGGTCAGAATGGTGTGGCCAGACACACACAGCTGGTGCTACTGGCAGAGAGAGCTTGGGTAGGGAAAAGAACTGAAAATCAGATACAGGGAAAGGAGCAAAGGTGATGGAAAGAGAAAGTGCAATGTAAAAGGAGCGAAGGAAAATGCAAGTAGACAAAAAAGGTAGGGTGCCCAGCCCAGAAGAGGTGCAGGTCCTAATGGGGAGAGTTATGTCCGCATACCTTGGCTTCATTTGTGCAGCAGGGGGGACATGGTGTGTGTTTGTTTTGGAGTTGTAACTGCAGAGAATTATGTGCTGCCAAAGTTGCTTAAGAAACTGGAAATCCAGTGCCTGTGAGCTCTCTTCTGTATCTGCAATCTAAGCAATTTGTTGCCACTGTGCTGGGATTTGATCTCCAGTAATAAGACAGAGAACACAGGGGAGCAAAAGGGGATTAGTGCAAGAGCCTTTCTTGCCTCTGTCTCTGCCGCTGTGATTGCTTTTCCTTCTCAATAACTGTCTCTTTCCCACTAGTGACTCTCAGTTCTCTCTCTCATGTGGCAACATCTTCTTGGCTCATCCTAGCCTGAATGTTTTTCTTTTTGGAGCACTCCTCTGAAAAGGTGTACCCTGGCTGACAAGCACCTGATTTTTAATCCCCATCTACCTCTAGGCAGTTTGCTGTTCAAGCTTTGCTCCACTGTGAGCTCAGGTGGCCTGTGACAGGAATGGGAGCTGGGGACAGCATCTCTTGTCTTTTCCCATTACTCAGACTTCTCTGGTTTTAGAAAGAAGGCAGAGGTTTTTGTCTTCCTTGTAATGAGTGGATTGTCCTCTAAAGACTCTTGATTTTTCCCCTTTCTGAATACCCTTTACAGCATTTTTATGTGCCCAGCTTCTTTCCCAGGATTGCTCCACTGCCTGCAGCGGCGGTGGCCCCAGCTGCTGGTCCTACAGATAGGAGAGGCAAAATGTGAGCCCAGCAAGGAACTGCCTCCCAGATTAGCTCTAAGAATTTCATTTTTATCACAAGAGATGTGTGTGGGGCTTAGAAGATACTGTTAACTACTCTTATCTAGTGAAAGTGGCTGGAGGCTCAATTTATTTCATGCTCTTCATTGAGCAACACTAATAACAGTGTAATTTATGTAGAAGGAAGTGGATAATGAGTAAGTTAGAGGACCTTGCAAAGATCCTTAATGTATTTGGTTTGTTTTTAGGGGCTACAATACCATGGGCACATTGTGAGGTTATCCCACAAAGATGGAAATGTGAAGTTTTAACCCTGAGCTCTGAAGCGAGGGCCGTGGTTTGCTATGAGGGACTAACTTAATGGGTCTGCCACTGGAATCCTTTGCCTCTGCTGTTCCTCTGCCTTCTTCCCACCTGGCAACTCCAGCTAGGCTCTCCATTTTGTTGTTTACACCCCAGAACCTAACCCTGTGTTTTCAAGAGCAGGATGAGAATTGGTTGTTGTCTGATAAGAGATAAGGGACTGCTTGCTGAGGACTTGGTTCACCTGTTTTGTTGTTTTAACTGCTTGGGTCTGGACAGCACCGCAGGAAACATCTTTGCCTGGAGGCCCCTTGCAGTGGTTTGGAGAGGCAGCAGAGTGCAGCAGAGGTGCTGGCAGACCTAAATTGAGCCCAAAGTTTACCCTGCTGAAGGGCAGCAGCAGAGGTTTCCTAGCTGGTGAATGGACGCAAAAACCTTGAGGAAGCAGACAAATTACCTGTAACAAGCCCCTCGGAGTAGGAGGCTATGTAACTAAGTGCTCGCTTGCAGAGGCCTCACAGGGCAAAGGACACTGCCCAGGCTGTCACCTCAGCACAGGAGCTGGGAATGAGGAGGCAAGTTCCTCTTCACCTGCATGAGAAGTGCCCTCCATCTAAATTAGGGTATGGAAAAAGATGTTTGGTCCAGACTCACCTCCCCAGACTTGGGATAGGCTCAGTTACTTACCTTACTGTTCTGTGTTTTAACTGCTCTACTGCTTCTGCAAAATAAATAAATGAAGAAATCTGATAGTCCCTAAGTAATCATTAGCTGGTTGTCATGCCCCTCTGAAGGCTTGAAATGTCACTTTCCTCTCTCCAGCTTCTCTATCATGCCAGCACTGCAGTTTCTGAACTCCATTATTGTTCTAGTAAATATTGATCATGGCATACGAAAGCTGAAGTTGTCTCTCACTGCTTTTCCCTCACATTGCTCTTTTAACCTCACAAAGCCACTTGGGCCTTCTACCGTTGTCCCCAGGGCAGCTGCTCATGGGTGCCTCAGAGGCAAAGAGCTCTTCCTGCCCCTTACAACTGATGCAAGAGGACAGTACAGAAGGTGATAGCTGAAGATGGTGGTGTGAGGAGTGAGTCTGCTCAAATTCCAGGTACATCTGTGAAAGCTAGAGTGTGTGAGACAAATACCAAGGCGTGGGAACCCGGCTGATCCTCGTCATTTTTCTGAGATCTTCCAACTGCATCCATCTGGTTGTTTGGGGGCTGAGGGAGGTACGGAATTGTGCATGCCTCTGGTAAGAAACGACGAGCTTTTGGTATGTGATAGTGACAAATGGAACTGTTGAAGTAAATCTTCTTTTTCCAGATAAATATAATTAATCTGCTGTATGCAGCAGCCTTTCATATCAGAGGACCTGGATGCCCTTTATGTTTAGATCACAAGTGAGTGATTTGAGTAGATGCAGCGTAGTCCTGAGGGGACATTTATTCACATCACTAAACCATCACAGAACTGGGAACAATTAGGCATGATTGGCTGTCTTAATTGAGAAAATGCCGAAGGGACTGCAATAAAGGATAGTGTATCGATGGGGCTCGGTGGGCTCCCAGGACAAACTAAAAGAGGGGAGATTTTTGGAGGAAAGAGTTCTTTTCAATAAGGGTGATGAGGCACTGCACAGAGAGGTGGTGGATGCCCCATCCCTGGAGAAATTCAAGGTTGGTCTGAACAGGACTGTGAGCAACGTGCTCTAGTTATAGGTGTGCCTGTTCATTGCAGGGGAGTTGGACTAGATGACCTTTGAGGGTCCTTTCCAACTCAAACAATTCTGTGATGCTCTGTGGATGGGAGCCCCAAGCCGGGGCAGTTCTTGGAGAAGCGCTGCTTTGCAGGATGGGCTGAGTTGCTTGAGGGGAAATGGAAGTGGGTTTGAATTGCTCTGTGATTAGCCTGACATAAAAAAAAAAACAGCTGAAATCTAAGAAAGACTTCTGTTACCATATAACGTACATATGTTGAACTGGTAAATTCAAACTTCTCAGTTTAAAATCTTGACAAATGGACAGCATGGATGAGAACAAGCAAGGATTCTCCTTGCCCTGGAGGTTTTCTGAACAAACCTTCAGCAGTGTTCTTAATAGGCCTATGCAGTGCCCTGAGTTCTGCTGTGACCCTGAGATGCATTGCGTTTTCTGTGTACTGAGCACAAAAGCACAAAGCTTCCATCTAGGTGTTTTATGTCTGAGATTCAGGAAAAGGGCAAATATTAGGTCTCCTGGCCCAGAGTAAAAGGAAGACACAGATTACCCACAAACACGGTTTTTGATGCCGAGGCTCAGGAGTTGCATCTACCAGTGCCAATCCTGCAGGCACTTTGCTAAGTGCCCTGCTGAGGCCAAGGGCAACCCCTGAATGCTTATCAGGAGCCCAAGTGAACATGATGCCTAGGGGAATGGCAGCCAGGCGGGGAATGGGCAGTGGTGAGAGGTTTTTCTCTTGGGTACAAAAGAGAGTATTCCTGAAGTCTTAAAGCAAGTTCAGAATAGAGGCACGCTCAATGTTAGGGTAAGCTTTCCCTGTGCTCTTCTTCAGTGGGAAAAGACTTTGCATTTCTGACTGCCAGCTTCTTAATGATGCTGCAGGAGGTTAGGTTCAGCTCTGGCACGTAAATCACATCCCCCATGAATCTTCCCAGGCATTGTTTGTCCAAGCTGGCTGCTCGCAGCTTCCCTCTGTGACAGTGTCCCAGTAGTTTGCCCAGAATGGGTTAGATACTGAGGGCTACTGACATTTCCCACTCATCCTCAGGAAATGTCGGCTGCAAGGCTGAGGTTAGGGCTCCGGTGCCTTGCTGTGGCACTGCAGGGAAAAGGACAGGGCTGCTGGTGGTGCTGGAGGAGCATGTGGGTAGGAGGGGGCATGGCAAGGAGAAAGAGGCGGATGTGCATTCCTCCAGAATTCAGGATATCCCTCTGTATAGAGACATTGTAAATGTGATGCAAGGGTGCTTACAAGGGATTGGTCTGCCTGGTCTTTTGTCTTTCTGTTATCATGATACCTGAGTTGTGGTTGTTTTTTCTTTTTTTTTTAATAGAAAGCAGATTTGAGATACATGCTACTTTGCAAGTCTGTTCTTTTTTCTTTTATTCTTTGGGCACAGTGCTTGCCTTCACTACAGACCTGCATTTTTGTGGGGAGGAAAACAAACAAGTGCATCTCAGGTCGCGAAATATGATCTAGTAATGTGGTACTCTGTGAGCACTGGGCACATTCAAAATGAGAAATGATGGAGGTCAGCTTCCACCACCCACCCTACGCTGAGATTCAGCTTCTTTTAAAACACTCGCTGCTAATAGGACTGCTGGGGGACTGCTCTGTGTCGGCAGAGGTTCCAGAAATAGGGTCAGCATTAATATGTAAGTGACCTCCTGAATTAATGTTTACAGCAAGGAGCTGCAGGGGGGGGGCAGATGTCTATCTCTCTTGGAGAAGAAAGCCAAGAAGACAGGGAATGGCGAGGGCCACGGCAAAGCTGCTCATTAAATAGAAAGCTTTCTAAAGCGCTGCTTTCCTTTTCAGCTTATTTGCAGGATAAGGATTAGTTTTAATTGCGAGGTTTTGCAGAATGGAAGTGCTTAATAAGCAGAAGATGCTTTACATGTGCTACTGTGAATGAGGGAGGGTGGCGAGGGGGTGCAGGGAAAGAACCGCAGAAGGGCAAGCAGGAGTGTGCCACTGGACCTAGGCAGGAAGCAGCAACCCACACGTGCCCACTCCATGTGTTGCTCCTATTGCAGTTTTTTTTTAACTGAGGGCAGTGAAGTTGCAGCTTGTCGTGCAGCACATCAGTGGCTGAGCTCTAAAGGGGAATCAGACCTCCCAGCTCCCGTTTCCCTGCTGTGGTTCTCAGGCAAAGCTGCCTCATGCTGCCATTCCTCCGTCTCCTCCTCCTCTGCAAAACTGGCCCTAGACTCCCTCTCTTTTAATGATGGCTCTCTTCCTTCCTCTGCTCCTCAGCCACATCTTTGGCAGTCATTGTCAGAATAAGGTGAGGGAGCCTGAGAGTCTGCTGCTGCCCTGTCCGCAGAGAAAAAGAAATCCCCGTAGCCAAGAACCTAAAATAGGAGCAGGCAAAATAGGCCAGGAGACTGTGATGCCCAGGCACTGCGGTCCTCTTTTCTGTTCTTTTCCCATTGCCTTTCAGTCGTTTGCAAAAGTACAGTTTACCAGGCAGAAGTGGTAGCAGCAAGAATAAGCGCTGGGTTTTTCCACCTGACTTTACTACAGAACGCCAGTGGATGCTATACACATACAGTCAATATAGTGAGTTGCGCTCCCATCTGCTCTCAATGACTGGGAGGAAAAAAAAAAAAAAAGGTTTCAGATGAACTGTACCTTTCTGTGTGTATTTGAATTTGGTCTGAAGAGAGACAGCTGGAGACAGGTGCGTCATATGCAAAGCTGATATGATTGCTTATCATTAAAGTGCCTAGCGTTTTCATTATCCAATGTAATTTTCCATTGCTTATCAGTTTGCCAAACTTCATCCATTTGATATGAAGTAGTTTGTGCTGAGGATTAGCCCGGGGCTGAATATTTGTGAAAATATCAGCTGAAAAGTCCAGAGATTAGGAAAACATATGTTGTCTTATTCATTAAAATTTCTTTTTAAAAGTTCCTGTTTTGAATGAAAATTTAGCATTTGTGTGGTTTGGAGCAGAGACTGGAATTTGGCAGGTGAAGTAGCCGTGGTGTCAGGGATTTACCTTTTGTCATTTCTGTTCATATGTACCTAGATGTAGCCAAACCGCAAGCTTCCGAAAAATCTCTGTCCATACGTACTCAGCAGAGACTTGTTAGGGTTTGGCCACTAAATCTTCCATCTGTATCAGTCATGCTCCATCCAGTCTTGCCAACTGCTGAATTATTTGTAATTCTCATACCATTTGGTGTTTTACTTAACTTTTCAGTTCCCAGAGAAAAATGATTTTTTACTTTCTTTGGAAAATGAAGCAATTTTATAAGCAGCAGGGAAGCAGGGGGCTACGTACTCTCAACATGCAAGTC
This sequence comes from Gallus gallus, assembly GCF_016699485.2. Lineage (NCBI taxonomy): Eukaryota > Metazoa > Chordata > Aves > Galliformes > Phasianidae > Gallus > Gallus gallus. Next base: position 81,663,605 of record NC_052532.1, read on the forward strand.
CCATTCCCCTCTCAGCTTTTAATTCTTATTTCATTGTCTCCTTTTTTAGGCCCAACATTGGAAAAAAATGGAGAATAAAGACATAGGCGTGGGCTTACTTGTTAATTCAAGACCCATAAGTTTTGAATGTAGTGTATTTATCTCACATAGTCTGATTCTGGGGTTGCTGTTCATCTTGGCAGATGTGTTGTCTTCGTGAAGCTGCAGTTCAATTTCTGTTCAACCCATACTGTCCCAGGATTTTGGGAAGACGTAACTGTGCAAGAGGATTTGCTGTGGCTCTGGTGCACCAGAGCCCACTCTAAGTCACGTGTTCACTTTACTCTCTTAGTAACATACTGTAGATGCGTGAGGTTTTGCATCAAAGGCAACTTCTGCACACCTGTAGGTAAGCCAGTCCAGAAGAATTAATTTGTGCGCTGCCTTACTATTATCATTCACAAGGAAAGCAACTGCTTTGTTTTGTTTTGTTTCCCTCCCCAACTCAACTACAAAAAAAGACCTGCCCTCCTGAGTGAATCAGAACATTCCAGCACTTAGAAACTTGTTTACACCATGAACTTTCCTTCAGCTTTTCTTCAGGGATGTTAGCTGTGACTCATCTGTCAGAAGTCCCCTCCAGTCCTAGCTTTTATTACCTCTGTGCATGTTTTCTTTCTCCCAAAGAATGAAAAGTACATTGAGACTTTAAGGCGTACATTACAAAGGAACTCTGCTACAGTATTAAAATAAAACCCTTCATCTCTCTCTTAAACTTTGAAGGGTTGTGGGAGATACTGGATGAGTTTGGGTCTCTTGGGACTACGTAGGTAGTTTGTTGAGAGGGTGCAGCCCAGTTGCTGGTGGAGTAGAAGGGTTGGGTGAGGATTTTGTCTTTCCTACACAGAGAACAAAAGTGGGAAGCTGTAAATGCAGAAAGCCACCCGTCCTCGTGATGTAAGTGCAGGAAGCTTTCATAAATTTTGCAAGGTGTATTTGTGTGAGCCTCCAGACTGATCTTGGACAGTGCACTTCTCTGCAGCTTTTTAGGGAGCGATACCCAATGTTACTCTCCTATGGCAGAGAGTTTTACACTGGTTCAGAAAGCCAGTTCTGGATTATTTGATTGATTTGGGTAGACTGAAACTCCCATAATTTCCCATAGGAGCCTAGTGTTCCTGATTCAGTATTCAAGAGGCGTTCAAGATGAATCATTTTGATTTTAACTTGAAAATGATGACTGTAATTCATTGATCGCTGAAAACATGCTATCCATATGGGTTATGATGTTTGTGGCTCTAGGTTGGGGGGCCAGCCAATGCCTGCTCCACCTCCAGAGAACGTCTGGCACTACTCCAGCCCCATGCCATTGTTGTTCCTGCTGCAGCATTAATCCAAGCACTCTCTGATTCAGATCTCTGGCTCAGATGCTGTCTCCCAAATGAACAATTGCGTATCCAGACCCTCATGTTGCTGAATCAGAGTCACAACGCTGCTGAGGCTGAAGCCTCTGTTGTTTTCTGGGAGAGTTAAAGTAGTAGCTTGCCATTGCTGGAAAAGACTTAATATCTCTACTGCATGAAAGTAAGTTCAGGCTCTTTTGAGAAATGGCAGGGGGCCGAGGTAAGCAGCTTTTTTTAATTAATCCAAAGTTTTGCTATGACTCATCAGCCCTACCTTCTTCATTTATTATTTCCAGCTACGGGATATTGGGAAAACAGGGTTATTTTTCAGTTATGCAATAAACATCAAAATTATGCAGAACTGTTGGAGGGATATTTTTTATGAAACACGTATATTCCTTTGTTTATGTTAGAGAGTTAATAGTGGAGAGGGGTGGCAGAGAGAGGAAGAAGACAAGGTTTGTTTGTTTTATTGCTGTGGTGAAAGAGACAAAGCAAGAGCTACTTGAGGGACAGCAGCAAGATCATAAGGAACACATTACCTTAGAAAAGCTGAGCAATTTCCTGATGATTGTTATAAAAATCACTATTGTTGTGCCTTCGGCCTTCTCTTAACTTAGGGACTTTCATACAGGGAACTCCTCTAATGTCAGTCGAGTATAACAAACGTATAATAGAAAACGTACGACTTCAAAAGGAAGGATATTAGAAGTTAGAGCAGTCTTAACAGTCCATTGCTACTTCTTCATAATTCCTAGAAATCTTCCAAGCGCCACAAGCAGTGCTTTCAAGTTCTGAGATAATCCCACCTTCCGCCACGCTATGTCCCAATGGAAAAATGTTTGCAGACCCATTGATAACCATCAGTGCCAGGGAGCAGAGCAGCTTGGTAACTGGATGAAGGGGAACACTAAGAAGTCTGTCACACTTCTGATGTAAACAGTGTGCATTATTATTATTTTGCTTTGAACTTGGTTGCAGCCAAGTATGCATCATTAAACTGATTACTACTTCTCTGAAAGGGTGGTCAGGCACTGGAATGGGCTGCCCAGAGAGGTGGTGGAGTCACTGAGCCTGGTGGTGTTCAAAGAGCGTTTGGATGTTGCGTTGAGGGACATGGTTTAGCGAGAACCATTGGTGAAGGGCGAATGGTTGGACTGGATGATCCTGTGGGTCTTTTCCAACCTTAGCGATTCTATGATTCTATGATTCCTGAGATGGTTGTGGATAAAGAGCGTACCAGATGGTTTTAGCTAAGATTTTGTGCTTCAGTGTGAGGGTATTAAGATGTCTTTCTTAAGCTGTCTCTAGCAAACATTCAGACTACGTGACCATAGGTCAGAGAAAGTAAGAAGCCCCATGTCAAAGATTCTCTTCGGACACAGTAGATAAAAAGTCTTCTGATTCTTAAACATACTCATTTCTAGTACTGAGTGATCTGCTTACTTAAAATAGCTGTAAACTTAAAACAAATTTATTGTTTTTATTAAAAATTATAAAAAGGCATAATAGCTTTTCATCAATGTGAGTTGTTAGTGGGAGGTTTGACAAAAACAACTCTATTTTAAAAATCAAGGCATTTGAGGGTTGTTTGTGCCAAAGAAAGTATATCTTGCTTTGACAAGGAAAAAGATGAGTGGGGGAAAAAAAAGACTGTTTATTACTACTCCGTTTCTTCTTGTGGTCTTCACTTATTTCATTCAGTTACTTCTCTTTTATTCACATCACTCATTTAAAAATCATTGAAATGATTCTTCATTAGTTGTTTGCTGTTTAACTTCGGGAAAAAAAAACAAAAACTGAAGACTTTTTTCTGATGGCTTTAGAACAGTTAGTGTGATAGGATGTACATGTGCCACTGAAGACTGGTGATGTGTCATGGGAGACAAAGCGTATGTTTGATACAGCTGAAGCCTTCGCAAACTCACTCAAAGAGAGGACTAGCTGCTTTATACTGAGCACTATCAGCAGCAAGTTGCTGGCTGAGCATGCTATCCCATCGTGGCATGGAGCAGTTAGGTAGAGGTAATTAAAAACAGTATTAAGACTGTAATTGAATTCTGTCCAGGAAGGTACTCCTTACCTTGGAGCTTTTTTAACTGCTACAGCGTTGAGATCCTGCTGTTATTTTGTTTATCAGGCAGGATTTACGGGATCAGTTGGTGCAGGTCTTCAGCTGTTCATCAGATTATCACAACCTTCTACTCTGTCTGTAGGACAGAAGAGTTCTCTGACCGTACTGAAAACAAACACACTTAAGACCCCAGTGTGCAAGGGGATAAAATCCAGAGCCAAATCCTATTGCTGTCCATGGGATGTTGTCCAGTGGCTTCCCAGGGTCATGCCCATAGTTTACATAGTGCGGTATTATGTGTTGTGCCAAGCCCAGCTCCTCTTTTCTTCAGTCTCTGTAAAGGCTGAGTCTAATGACTACAGACTGGTCAACAAGCAAGCATAGCAGCCATTGTGCAGCCATCCCTGCCTGACCCTCTCAATGAACTGCAGCTAAATGAAGACCCTTGGGGAAATCTGCTGGAGGCAACAACAGCTGTAAAAGGGGATGACTTTGAGTGGTGCCTTGTCATTTAATAGGACTCCCTTTACCTTGAGACTTACTTTTTGCCCCTGAAGCAAAGATGTTCCCTCAGGAAGTGGAGCTGGCTCCTTTTGCCTCTCTCAGCAGAGTTTCTGTAAGGAAATACAAAGCAAATAGGGCTTGTTTCCTTTGAGCATCTGCAGAATGGCATAGCAGGTGGCAGTGAGAGTCTATGCAGGCCAGTTGTCTGGTCACAGAGAGCAAAGTGCCTTTGCAGAGGAAGGAAACAGCACAGAAAGAACAAACTGGTTATTCAGGAAAAGAAGGCAAAAAGCATTCACATGGTGCCAGGAAGATTTTCCCTACCATCACCAAAGCCTGTGAATACACAGGCAATTAAGACAGAGAAAAACAGAAGGTTCTTTTCTCTCCACTACTGCATATCCAGCGCCTGATGCATTCCTCCTCATTACCAAGGACTTAAAAAGAACAAAGATCTGCTCGCATCCTTTCCAGTAGGAGCAGATGGATGGGATGCAGCCAGATGATCAGCTAGGATCTACCTCTCAGCCCACAGTTTACCTTCTTTGGACACTGACCTCGATGTTTAACACTGAAGTCAGCTCAGTTAGGTCAGTGCTGTGGTCACTCATTCCTGTTGTGTTACAGACACAGGCAATCAGAAAACAACGTTAATGTAGATCCATAGGGACAGAACTGCACACAGGTCATTTGTGCATGTATGCCCAAATCATCCAGGCATAAAAGCTCCAGATAGCTTATGCATGTCCCAGAAGGTTGTTGTATAGGCAATCCATTGTGAAAGCAGCTGCAAACATCTCTTCCAGTATGCGTGTTCACTGGTTGAAAAAGTGATTTAAAATTCCTTACTGGAGTGGCTGCAGCCACCACTGTCCTGGCTGTCCAGGTCCTTAAAGACATGTTCCCTACAAGAAATGAAGGGAACTATACCTCTTCCCAGCGATGGCAAGAATTCCATATAGATCCAGTTCAACTGAATTATTTTTGCTGTGATAAGTTTAACCGGTGTTGACCAAAAATGAGGGAATGCAACTCAGCATGAGGCTGTGTTAAATGTAGGTGCAGTAGTCCCAGAAAAGGGCTTAGTAATGGGTTGAAGTTGTGAGTCCTATCTTCAGCGTGACAATTGTAATTTGAGTTGGCAGCAGTGTCACTTACAGATGTAGCAACACTCAGCTAAGAATGCAACGCAGGAATAGCTCAAGAAGGTAGAGCAGCTTTAATTGAGGAAAAACATAACTACCTCTGTGAGGAGGTCAGGTTGACATTCAGAAGTGATGCAAAATACATATGCAGTGATGAGGTAGTTAACAGGGCAACGAAGCACGAAGTGACAGGTATTCATGTCACCACACATCTGTGATCTGTCTACATCTTGCAAACCAAGTGTGGTTCTTGGTGCCCATCTCTAAAAGAAATGTGCAGAAACAAAGGGGGTTCAAGATGGGATTCACAGGTGATGAGAGGCAGGGAGCAGCTAAAGGAGTAAACTCTTTGAAAGGGCAGATAACAGCAGGACAAGGGGAAACGGTTTTAAGTTGAAAGAGGGAAGATTTAGGTTGGATGTCAGGGGGAAGTTCTTTACCAGGAGAGTGGTGAGGTGCTGGAACAAGCTGCCCAGAGAGGTTGTAGATGCCCCGTCCCTGGAGGTGTTCAAGGCCAGGTAGGATGGGGCTCTGGGCAGCCTGGTCTAGTAAATGGGGAGGCTGGTGGCCCTGCCTGGCAGGGGGGTTGGAGATTCATGATCCTTGAGGTCCCTTCCAACCCAGGCCATTCTGTGATTCTAACAAAGAAAAGACACTCAGTCACTGCTGGCTGTTGTGGGATGGCCTAAGAGGACCATGAAATAGGTCTGCAAAATCACCTTTCAAGTAGAGAAGTTAGTCATAGAGTGACTGTCACCTCTTACAGTGAGAACAATCATCATCTAAGGATATAATCAGGAAGCAGCTTTAGGTAATACAAAAAGGAAGTACGCAGTGTGTAGATATTGTAGGGAACCTGTTGCCACAGAATAGCTAAGGGATGACAAATAAAGCTGATTTTGATAGTGACTGGATAAAATTCTGGAAGAAGAGGCCTAGTACTGTGCAGAGGCTGATGTGAGTGCAGAACCTGCCAGAGGAGGGTCCAGAGCAGCAAATGGTGGTGGGCTGGGCAAGCAGGCTGAGTTTGGGCCCTTGGACACTGACCTGGTTTCTTACCATTTCCTGCAGTGTCTGCTGCTGCTGCTCTTGCAGGCAGGACAGCAAGCCATCTTAGAAAATCCGGGTAGGATGTATGCAGGAGACTCAGAGAAATGACCTGGGTACTGTTGGCAGAGCTTAATGTTGGTTTTGAAGTGCCAAAAGCCTGGAAAATATATTGACGTTGAGAGATGCTTTTGTGTGATTGGATGACTTGAGAAATTAGTCCTATCATTTCAATGCTGTTTCCAGGTAAAACAGTACAACAACTTGTATGAAATCTCTTTAACAACAAAAAAAAAAAAGAGAGGAAATGTAATTAATGCCAATCAAAATGGATTTATGGGAAGTAAATCCTGTCAGACTTATCTGATGTCTTTTTTTTTTTTTAATTATAAGATTTCTTGCTAAAGGTAATTAGTGCAGATGTGATTTCTTAAAGCATTGGGTGTTGTACCTTGTAACATCTTGATAAAGAATCAAGAACAGTACCAAATAACTTGCTGTGTATTAACAGTTTAAAAACAGGCTAAATGGCAATCAAAATACAATGGCAAGCAGGGAGTCATTATCACATCATGTTGTGTCATGTTGCACAGATTGGCTCTCATCCCCATTTTATTTACTATTTTTTATCGATAGCAGGGAGTAATATGTAAAAGCACCAGAAGGAACACTTGTGGGTGACACAACTGATAAAACTCTGCAGACAAACCATGTAAAGGGACAAGGTCACAGATGGAAAGCAATAGCAGATTTCTTGCTAATCTTAGCTTAGGGAAACAGTGTATTTTAATACGGTCAATTATGAAGCAGAGTGTAAAGGCATATGGAACAAAAGTATTAGTTAGCCGTGCTTTTAACCTGAGGAGTCCACTCTGAGAAGTAGCAAATCTGAAAAAAAATACGGTAGGTAATTCTATTATTATTTGTTATTATACAGGAAACCTAGATCAAAACTATGCCAGAAGAGACAGTGCAGGCTTAGAAGTGTGAACAGAGGTGCCTCAGGTGAGAGCTTGGGAAGCAGTGCATCGCTTCTGTGCTTGACAAGTGCTCAATTAATACGATGCTGCCTAATGTTTTGGTGTCCACAGTTCAAGAAAGATGCTGCTCAACTGAAAGAGCATGCAAATAGTGATAATGCGAGGGGTCGTGCTTCACAGTCTGAGAGTCCAGGAGAGCAGCCTCTTTAGTTTATCTGTGGGAAACCTAAGGGGATGCAGTTTGTAAATACCTACTTAGAGAACTAAACTTTAATAAGAGGGCACTTCAAGCCAGCAAACAATGTATAAAAAGAGCTAGTGGCTGGAACCAGAAGCCAGGCAATTTCACACTAGAAATGAGGCACAAGTTTTTTCAGCAGTGAAAGTAATTAAACATTGGAACAATTTACCATGGGAATGTGGTGGATTCTCTATCACTGGCAATTTTAAAATCAATACTAGCTTTTTCTTCGCAACATATGTTCTATCCAAGCATGAATTAATTCAGGGCAGTCTTATGAGCTGTGTTATTCAGAAGATTGCAAGAGAAGTACGCTCTTCCTTCTGGCATTATAATCTCTATTTTTTAACTCTTGGGTGATCCCTTCCTCCCTTCCCCCCCCCCCCTTTTATTAATTTATTTATAAGTCTTTTAACATTCTTACATGAATGACCAAACATATTTCTCAGTATTGTTTCTGATTGGAATACAAGAAAATGATTATATTTTTCCTACTTGGACAGGCTTGTGTTTTTCATCTCCAAGTTTTGAATATGAGTTTATCGTCATTCATTTTGGTTTTGGCCATGGTGTGCCTTATAATTCTCTCTCTGTTTTTTTTTTCATGCTGCAGTGGTAGTTGCAGTTCTCCTGAGGGATCAGTTATGGCTTCATTGGTACTCCTAAGTAAAACAGTCACGACAGTGTCATCAGGTCCTGCAGCCAGCTGGCACCACATCACTCATCCCCTATCTCAGTGCATTCTCTTAACCGTCAGAGCAGTGAGGCCATGCACAAATGGCCTGTGGGGAACAATTCCTCCTTTTCAATAACCTCCACACCATGGTAGCTGGCATAGGTACCAGTGACCACATTAATAGTTCAGCAGCATAGATTTGTGCCTTTGCCATCTTAGTTATGGAGTATAGATGAAGCCCTGTGTGTCTGGTTTTTTATTGTTAGCACTTGTTACAAAAAACCTTCAAAAGTATTTTGTAAGAGGTTGAAGCCTTTCATGGCAAACAGTAGATTTTGATGAAAATTTTGACAAGTGTATGTCCAAATAGTGGATTCAGCTTTCCAAATTCCTTTCAATAAGGCTGATCCATTTCTTCAGAGTAGCATAAAAATACTTTGATTAAAATGTTTTGATAGATCCTCATTTGACTTTTCTACTAAATATTATATATTGTATTTTGTGTTTCACGTCACAGTGCTTTGATGTTATCCAAACGCACCATGCCAATATCATCAAAATGAAACAATCCATCATCATTCTGATGGAATATTTCATTTAACTCTAATCTTGATTTTGCAGAGCTATTGTTCTGCAGGATCTTCTGAAATTTCAGCTTTCAGCTTGACTTGAAATGAAAACAAATGATGAATTTCCAAGACTTCCCTCAGAGAAGCAGCTTTTTTTTTGAAGGAGGAGGGAACAGGCTAAATCTAAGCTTATACTACACACTGCAGTGACTCTTACAGCCATGATTTTAAGTGTCAATGTGACCTCTTGAAATAAGTTTGTTATGCTTGTCCACAGTTAAGGATGGGTATCAACTCTGGACTGAGTAGATACTTAAATGCAAACAACTGCGGTAGCCAGGCACCTAAGCTCTCATGCCTTAGTGATTCTTCACTGCCTACGTATTCAGTCAAGTCAGAGAGCCACATTTAGTCAGCAGTATGGCTCTCCAAACAGGTATAGACCAAGGTCTTCATTCAGCTGCCCAAATTTGAGCTATATGGAGCTGTTTTAGTTGCCTTAAAGTGTGAAGACCTTTGCAGATGATTTAGATGACAACGTATGGGATGATTTGAAAGACTTTCACGCTACTCTGTGGAGGTGATTCCCTTGTGTGTATTTAAGAGTACAAAGAAATGTAAAAGCATTATCATAAAAATTTAAGTAGCTTTTGGATCCTTCAGCTGTTTTAGCTCCATCTCATCTGCCTTTATAGAAAATGAAGCACGCCTTCATGATAAACAAGAATAAGGTAAAATGAGAAGAGAATTATTCATTTTCTTGTTATACCACAATCTTTTATTTTCAGTGCTATATTTCAAACGCACTACTTAAGGACAATCACAAAAGTCTTCTGAGCTGCTACTCAGCTCAGGACACCTCTTCTGGACTTGTACTTTGGAGGAAGGGAACATCAGACCATTGAATGATGGTCCAGGTCTCTGCTGGAGTTGATAAAATTCCCTGAACACCGCCACCTGAAAGGTCTGAGACTGGATTTGGATAGTTGAATGAGGAAGGACAGCAGAAAAGAGAATTCCAACTTGATTTTTTTTGCTATTAAATACGAAGTCAGATATCAACAAAGCTAAAAAGATTCATTTCTTCATTCTTGCTGTCAGTCCTACTTGCATTGATGTAGCAAGACCTTCAACTACCACGCAGTTTTCAGGTAAATCTCTTTTTTAAACATGCATCTAAGTGTCCAAGGAAACTACCCAGCTCCAGGAAGAGTTCTGAACTCAAAAAAGGACAAATGCCAGCAATTCTGTACCTACCTCTGTAACCTCCCTAAGTGCTCTGTAAGTGGACTGTAACCTGATACTGAGTCATTGTCATGCAATAGCCCACATTCAGGCTCCTAAAATACCCTATTGTTCAGAACAGATTAGCAGAGTCCAAATGACAAGTTGGGAAAGAGGGATGACTGTTAACTGCTTGGCATACTGTTGGTTATCTCAGGTCTAAACTGTCTTGGGAACCACTCTAGCAGCTCAACGTGTTGGTGGCTCCAGCGCTGAGAAACGTTTCCAGACACTGTTTCATTTACTAGTAGGAGAACTGCTGAGGAAGCCAGCTCAGAACTTTGTTATTGCTATTGATCTGACACAGAAGGGTATTTCAGTGATGAGCAGCAACATAAAATGAATAGATGGGAAGGTATAGAAATAGGTCATGTTTTCATCTGGATTCAATCTCTGATCCTCCAGTGCTTTCTAGTGGTGTTTGTATTCTCTCGGTTGGTTGAACTGGCATCAGGACAGACTGCTGTTTTCTGTAGATCTATTGGCAAGGGAGATTAGCCCAGTTCTGTTCTGCAGCTGTTCTTGCTGAAGCTCATTGCATGTATGCCATTTGTTTGCAAAACTTGGTATGAGGGGTTCTGTGTTGGAGCTGTGTTCTCATTAGCCTGTTCAGCTGTCAAAGTTGGGCTCTAGCCTTAGCTTCCATATAGTTGGCCAAGAAGGATTGCCCTATCAACTAGTTTTGGAGGATCTTCTTTGTAGAGTTGCATCTACCTAGAGGATTCTTTGTGGCATACAGTGAAGTTGGTTTTTTTCATAGTAATTCTTACATTTCTAGACTGAAACTCGGTCATTCATTAATTATGAGGCTTCTCCATATATTATTTAAAAGATATTCAATGTCTGTTCTCCATAATAAAATTTTACTTTGTTTTGGTAGTTTGAGGTTCATTTTCTCTAAGTTTGATCTACAGCTTCCAGGCAGTGGGCTATGGGAATCATCCTATACTGCTTAATAGGAACATCGCTTAGTGTTAGCACCTCTTCTTGAGTTGATTGGAACTCAGGATTTGAAGAATGTCCAAGGAGGCTAGCAGGTCACAGGTATCCATGATGCAGAATGCTCCTCCAAGCCTATGAGTGTTTTACTCCCTGTGCATGTTTGCATAGGTTTTATTTTCAGCCTTCATCTTTGAGTTACTGTATGCATTTAATGAGAGGCTATGTTTTTCTATCAATTTAATTCTGAGTGCCAGCCTGAGTCAAAAGCCTTTATTTAAGCTTACGCCTCAGAAAAATACCTTTGCAGCTTTTGTCTGATACGTGCTTGTTAATGAACATCTGCACGGTAATGTGGTTAGCAGTTAGTTTCCTAGGGAAGAATCCCATTTGAATTCTCAGGATTATGTTATTGTTGGCCAGATACCATAATGCTTCTATCTTGAGGATGCCACTGACTAGATTGCTTAAAAGCATCTCTGTGGTGTGGAGGGATTTAAATGCATCTTGGCTTTTGTGCATCTGGGGTAGTTAGTTAATCTGACTGCACGTGGTCCCGAAGAGAGTCTGGTGGGCAAACATGCCCCACTCCCAGTATTCAGCTTGCAACAAACTTTAGAGAAACACACAAGAAAGGGAAGATTTTGTGATACGGAAAGCCAGAAGGCCTGCAGAGTGCCAGAGCCACAGCAAGCACACAGAAGGTGGGGGAGAATGATGTATTTAAACATTTAGCCATAGTTGTGAGGAGGAAATTGCAGACAGGGTAGAGCGGAACGCTTGTTAATTGTCGATTTTCTGGGCATTCTAGCATAGAGGCACTCGCTCCTGTCTTGTTACTTGCTGAAGAGGAAGAGGGGTTGAAACGGGAAAGCCATTTATTTTTCCGTGTGTGTTTTTAATTGTCCCTCCTGAGACGGGCTTTTGCACAGTTGCATGTTCAATCTGTTGCTCACAATTTGTTTTCTGACAGTTGAGGCTCTACTATCAGAATGCACCAGCTATAGTGGGGCGAGACAAAGGGTGGCATTGCGGTCCCATGGTGGACAGGCTTTGTCAGTCAAGTTTTGGGTGCCTGTAGAGTTGCTCTTATCTTTCAAGCCTAGACAAGGGGACTTGTCCCTCCAGTATCAATTTGAAGTGCGACTACCATCCTGCTGGGTCTCCATGGTTAGATACCCTACCCATTTGCCCTGCACAATTGTTGTATGCTTTTTCTTGCAAAGACAATACTGATCAAAAATACACTTTGTGGTTAAGGAACCGACATTCTCTCATGTTTCGGAGAAGAAAAATGATAAGGCAAGTTGTACTGGTCTATTGCTGTTGTCATATCACCACTTGGTGATGGAGAGCAATTGGGTCTCCGATGTCCATCTAGTTTTTAGTTTTTCCTGATGGTCTTGCTCCTGCTTCTAGACTTCTTCCCTGTTCTGTTACCAATATGGCTGGACAGCACAGTATGCTGAGATGAACGAGAACTCCTCAAGAGCAAAGCACAGAGATTACTTAAATGGACGCACTGACTTAAATAGCAATGATGACAGCACAATGTGGAGATACCCAATCTCTGTTTAACTGCCTTGTTTTCAGTTTGGCTATGGCAGCAGGAACTCACTGGGAATTAAATCACCCTACTCCTCCACTGTGTTTTGTAGGCCTTGCCGAGCTTTGTGATGTGGTGAGACTTCTATTAGTACCAAAACACATCAATTGGACTTGCCAGCAGTGCTCTGCTGTGTGTAGATGGCAGCTGGCCAGATGTGTTGTTGTACTCTGCTCAGAGCAGAGCTCAGGGAGGCTGCCCTGAGGGGTGGCAGCTGTTTTCATTAGCAGTTCCTGCAATGCTCTACATAAACCTGAACCACGGATAGCAGTAGTAGGGAAGTGAGAATGCATGAAAGAGAAGAATAGATGAAATTGCTTACCTTTTACAGGAAGAGAAATAAAGGGGGCATGTCAGATACCTCAAGGGAGCTCCTGCTGAATGTTCTTTTTTTCTCTAGAAAGCCTAGCTAGGGCCATTTCATTTCTTAATCCTTCGGAGAAAGCTTGGTCAAAGAGATCACAGGTTTAATAGCTCAGATTAAATGCAGTAATAAACAGGGAGAGGTGGGTTCTCACTATGTATGGGCTTAGTATAGGCTTTCTGGGATAAAGAAGCTGAATATATTCTATAAGTTTTCCATACATTTCCACTGTTTCTGTTATTACTAATACTCTTTTTCCACACTTCTCTCCTCAGCATCCCCTCTCCCTGTACAAAGATCCAATTCACTGAGTCCAAGTGATTATTAGGATGTTGGTCATCATTGGTCTGGAGTTCAATGAGCAGGCATCACGTAACATACAACAAACTACAACCACTAAGAGTCTGTGTCTGTTTGTGCCTTGAATCCAAACTTGAGGCAACCATAACCACACGAGTAATCTGGAAATGACTTCCATAAGGTCTTTGCGTTCAGTTCTGCTGAGGCATGTGGATATGGACATGGTTATGACGTGCGGAAATCAGACCCTATAGCCAGTAAGGATATAGAGCAGGCATGTGTTTATTGGTGATGTGCGTACACCCTGGTGCAAGGGGGATCGCTCCACCTAACTTGCACACCGTCAGGAGAAATCATGCTATAGGTATAGGTCGAACTAATACATAATCAATAGTTGACAGGAATTTGGATACATATTCATTACATTCCTAAGAGCCCATTAGCATGCAGTCCCTCCCCCCCTTGCATGTGCGTAGTAGGTCGTGATGATAAAGGCTTGTAGTCTTTCTTGCGAAGACTCGTAGTCTTCCTCGCTGCAAACTTCTGACCCTGAAGGGGGGGCATCCCCCGAAATGGTTTCAACTTGCCCTGTAGACATCTAATCACCTCCCTGCCAAATGTTTTCGAGCTGCTCTCCAGTCCTTATCTTTATGGCCTTCATCCTCCTTGTTATTCCAGACCTAGTGTCTGTGAAAGTGCTTGGAATCCCTTGTTTTCTAACATTCTCTACATAAACTATCTCTATTTGCCCCTTATTTCTACTTTGTGAAGCTACTTTCCCTTTTCTTGCTGTGAGGCCCTTCTCTCTATAACTGCAGGGTCCTGTTCTCACTCTTCAGTTATACTGTCCCCCTTCATGATGTGGCTGGGGAGCTCTTGGTGTTTCTAAACAATTTCAGGATTGCCGAGTAGACAATAGTATGAATGTTACGTTCCTAATGTGAGTCCCTTGGTCTACTGGACTCTCAGACATAGAGTGTTAAGCAATGCAGGGGCACCTTAAAGAAGAATGCCTTCAATGGAGTAGATGATACATGCTTCTTTGAAGTTGCCTTGCCAAATTGTCACGACAGGAGGGAATATCTGAAGTATGTTTATAGGTCTGTTTTCAGGAGTTTGTCAAAATGAGTTTCATCCCACTGGAAGTGTTGAGACTTAGAAATGTATGTTATTTTTCCCCAAAAGCAGATGGAAAAAAAGATGAAATCTCTTTTTTTTTATGAAAGAAATATTTAGGCATATGGAAAGCTTTTCTTTTGACATCATAGAGATTTAATTTCAGAGATTCTGAAACATTGCATTTCTTCTTTATCATCTCGACTGCTAAATGACTCAAAATATTTCAGCTTTTAAAATGGAACACAAACTGGTACATACTCTTACCTGACTAAAATTAAACATGTAAGTGCTTCCTAGTAAAAGTGTCAATGGAATGGATTAAAATTTCCATCAATGTATTTTTATTCTCACATGACAGTGTTTTGTTTTGTTTTTATACCAAAGTTCTATTGAGGAAATACTGACAAAAATCTTCATAATGTGTTTGTCACTGGAAAAGTTCCAAACATGTATTTTTATAATAATAAAAATATTATATGTATATATATATATATTCCAACAGAAATGCATTTACTCCCCTTCCAAAAGTGCTTCCTTGACAGACTGTGTTGACAGTATCAGACATTACAGTCTTTGGAATCAAAATGGGGAACTGGCTGAGAGGTACTTGTCATGAATTGCAAATAGCTAGCATTTAGCCTAAAACAAACAAACAGAAAAACACACAATTGCTAGGAAGATGGTGGAGAAACCCACTTAAACCATGCTGTCTGAGATGAGAAGATATTCATAATTTTGCCTTTATCCCATTTTTCCTGCTAAAAGACCCCCATGTACAAACATTTTCTTTCTTGGTCTCGTTTGGAAATCTTAGGGACGTTCAGTTATGTTGTCTGTACTCCCCCTGGCTAATTAATACACTGCAAGATGTCACTGCACTCCAGAAGCAGTTCATTACTCAGACAATAAGAATATTACTTATCTGACCAATTGCAAGAAAGCAGTACCATTTGAATTTGGAATATAGTGCATGTGTTGAAGCCATTTATGAAAAAAATGCAAACAATTTAACAAACGTAATTGGGAAACAAAAACAAACAAAACCAAATTCAAAGCAATGGCCCTCTGGTCATGGACAGAAGCTGAATAAGTTGGCTGTCTTATCTGGCATGAGTTACTTGCTCAGCTGTACATACAGACATTGTCCACCAGGATTTGGATTGGGAGCCAGGAGCTTGTTGCTAGGCCTTCAGCTGGTAATAGCCTTCTATAATTAAATACTTCCCTGATAGAAATAGCTAACATTTAGAGAGCTTTTATGGAATCTTGCTTAGTATTTAATAGAGAATTTGAGTCTTTCTGTGATAATCTTTTTCTTTAGTTCTGTATTGAAAAGACATTGTGTAGACTGACTATTAGGTTTCTCAAGAACTCTGTTAAGGCGTTATCCATCACAATCTATAGGGCTGTTCTGCAGGGCCATCTTGTAACCTGCCTTCTGATACTGGTTCCTCTTCTTTTTCCTCTTAAGCCAGACAAGTTAGTTTTCCAGCTAGGTCAGATACAAGGCTACTGCTCATCAGCAGAGCTCCCAAGATCTCCATGAGGTATCAGTGAAGCTCTATCTGTTTACGAGGGCCAAGGATCTGTCCCTATGAATTTCTCTCTGTTTTCTCTCTCACTCCTTCAAACAGCATTGAAGCTAATTTTTTAATAGAAACAGAAAAATGACAACTGGACAACTGGAGTTGAACAGTCACAACTGGACTTCAACATTTTTCTACCCTTGCCAATCATAAGTAGCATCGCAGGTGTCTTGCATTTTGCAACAGCCTCTAGTAATGGAAGAGAACACTTTGTTTTTCTGCAAAGTGTTTGGCAGAGCGTGACCAAAGAGGGGAGCCAGAACGTCAGCAAAGTAAGAGAAGTAGCAGCAGTCAGGCAACAGGATGTAATTAAGGATTTCTGGATGCTTGCGTGGGCCTGTCACTGGTGTGTATTACTGTCTTTCAGAACACATCCACTAGTTAATTAAAGCTAAATGCAGATCACCTTCTCTGCTTTCTTTCCTGTTCTGTTTTTTCCTTTTTTTTTTTTTTTTTTTTTTCTCCTCTCCCTTGAGCTAAACGTCTTGGATCACTCCACTGATTAGAAGCAGTGATTCGAACTGACTGCAGAGTCCTTAGCTAGATGCATAACTGTCTATGGAACAGGAAGCAGACGCAGTACGAGAGAAATTCCAATTTATTTAGCTTCCTGTAATCCATGTTTGTATGGCACTCAGTGCCTCCCCTTTGTATGACTCACCTATGTCAAAGGACATGAGTCGCACTTGAATGGCAACTGGGAACAAGCCTTCTAATAAGCTTCTTTTTGTGTCGATCCTTCCTAGGAATCAGGTGGCCTCAGCACTTGAGGGAGCATCCCATGGGGTCTCTGAGGGCTCTGGGATGGGAAGCAAAAAAGTACTGGAGGAACAAGAAGCAGGATTGTCCAGCAGCAGGGTGCCACATGCCAGAGTATAGGCAGAGGTCGTCTATCATCTGTAAATGGCATGCTTTGATTTTAAGAAAACCTAGTCGTGTCTTTTCCTTTCCGCTAAGCAGTTCTCTATGACCCCACCTGCCTGGCGCAGCAGTTAATGTATTGTGCATGGGAAATACTCACATCTATTAAGTATTGAGTATTTTACACTCTTATTGCAGGAACATTTTCCTTGGGATTTTTGAATGTAGTTAAATGTCATGTCGATGTACTGGGAAATCGGGGTATCAGTTAGAACCAGGAAAAGACCCCAGTTATTCCCATGGTACTTCTGCTGACATTAAAATATTTATAATCTGTCTCTGCTTGGACAGTTTTTCCAAAAATGGGCACGTTTCCTAAGAGTTGACCAATAACTATTTTAAGAACCTCTTAAAAACTGTAAAAGCATTTTTATGTAGTATGTGCTTATAAAAGTATGTGGCTACAAGCAGCATCCACAGGACATATTTGCAGTAGCAGACTGTCTGTTTCCGCTCATCTTCAAACTGCAGAAGCTAGAGTCTGGCACTCTGGCCCTGATCATCCCACGTGTGAGACACTAATTCCCTGTGCTCAAGAGAATGAGTAAAAGTCACCCCATCCTATTTTCACTGGTGACACTGACTAGATGCTTAGTGCTGGGATTTGGGAAGCATTGACAAGGATGTTGCCACAACCCATGTGTGAGACACCCAATGTCCCTTTTTTCTTGCAGATGGAGAAAAAACTTTCTGACTTGACAGCATAAAAGGAGGGTGTTTTTTTTTCTTTTTTTCTTTTTTTCTTTTTTTCTTTCCGGGGGGAAAAATTATATAGAATTATGTCACATCAAGAAAAACACAATGATTAAAATAACTTGCTATGAATATTCATTCTCAGCTTGGCAGATGGATGAAGTGGGCTGAGCATTTGCAGAATATTGCTAACTGAGCTCTCTTCCAGAGAATAACATTTCAAAAGAATTTCCGATTAGGTCTGTTGGCCAAAACTATAAAGGATTTTTCTCTTCCTTCTTTTCTTTCTTTGGCATTCCGAGCTTCCACCTTCCTGCCGAAATGATTTTCTCTCTAATCAACAGTTTTGGATACTTCTGAAGCCTCACACTGAGGCCTTCCAGATGGGTTCACTGCAGTGGGAAGAGAAATAGTCGTTATCATTATTATGATGATTATGATTATCATTCTTAACTCTTACATTTACATTGTCACGCTTGTCCCAAAGGATCTCAAACTGGTTTGTAAACAAGGGTCATTTCCAACTACCAGTCAGTCGCCTCTGAAGGATTGAACATGTTGTTGAATTAGCTTTGTGGTAAGGAGAAAAATAGACTCTACAAGTTGAGAATTTAGGGGAAAAAAAAAGGTAATTAATGAAAGCAAAATGACCTGATCTGGAGCTTAGCTGTGTTTGCATGTCGGGTATGGGGAAAGACCGCACGGGCACAGCAGCAAGCAGTTGGTAGCAGAGTTGTACCTCCTTGGAGTGTTGCAGTGCCCCCTAGCAGCAGCTTTCATTCTTAGTCCGTATAGGCTTCAAAGAACTCTCTTATCAAAACACCGATGCTATCTCAAGTTCGTTTTTCAACAAACCAAGTTAAGAAACACTCTGCCAGAAATAGCATTGAACAAAACGGCTATGTTGTGGTAATGTATTTAGTTCTGGTGGTGGTGTGAAATCAGGAAAGAAAATATATCATTTTTATTTTCAAAATTGAAGTATTTGGTGTTTGTTCATATTTTTTTCATGAAATTGGGTGCTAGTCCCGTTTTCCACACAACTTGGAGCTGTACAGGGGTCTTGGCTTGCTGTGCCACTGCCTTCCTTGTAGGCCAATGGAATCCAACCCCCCAGGTTATTGGCCTTGTCACATGATGGCTGTGCAAGCTGCACACAGCATGTCTAATGCTCTACACACGGCATGGGGCTCTTAATAGGTTTTGTTGTTGTTTTCTGTGTAGATGTAGCACTGTACCACACTTCGGAGCAGAGCACGCCACTAACTCCTATGAGAAAGTTAGGATTCAGTTCTTGCTATATAGTGCCATTTTGCCTAGTCATGTGGGATTGCAGAAAGATGTTCCTATGTTTACTTTCCAGAGCTGTCAGTACAAGTAGGAAGCAGGTGTTAGAGAAACCTGGAGGCTTTTACTGCTTTGGACAGATAGAAGATGTGGAGAAAATATCACTGTTCAGGAAAAAGAGCAGAGAAATGCAGGTTTATAAGGAAAAGAGGAATGCAGCAAGCAAGAGTCTGCTTCAAAGTGATTTGTTATCATCCCAGCAATAGTTCTTGTTTCAACTGAGCATGATCTCTCCTGAGAAGAGGAGGAATCTAATCATGATGATTGATAATTCCTTCAGGGGTTCCCCAGTAGGTATCACACTTAGAACACAAGAAACTGCTGTCTTCTGAGAGAGCACATAGGAGCAAAGCACGTAGCATACTGCTCCGAGGGTCCTCCCATCTCACTTCAAGTTCAGCCCTTGAACCAGGATGTTTCATTGCTTTGGAGAGCAGAAACAATTGTTTGAGGGCCATCCCAGGAAGGCCCCTGGCAGGTTGATGTGTGAAAGCCAGTGCTCCGGTTTAATAAACTCAGTACCACTTGTACACCTCTCTGGCAAATGGATAGTGACACAGAGTCACCAAGCTTTGCCGGCAGTGTTGCCTGAGGCTTTAATTGCTTTCCACATAAAGTTATTTATCTCCACATCAAGAGGGTTGAGACCACATTTAGGGAGTAATTACAAAGCTGCCAGAGGGACTGGTGTTTGCCATGCCAGCCAGGCTGTGATTTATTGGTTCTGCTTGCGCTTAGAAAGCGAGCTTTCCCCTCACCTCTTCCCTTCATCCTCTGCATTGTGGCCAAAGGCATCCTTATCCCCCAGTTCCCTCCTATGCTATCTGTATGGAATATATTGGGCGGCTGTAAAGAATCAAATACTGTGAGCTTAGTCCTGAACACTGCTTTTATTGCTTTGCTCCTGAGGTACTTTTTTCCTTTCTCTTTTATTTCTTTTTATATAAAAGAAATTGTTATTAGAATTTTCAGTGGGATTTAATGACGGTATTTGGGGACACTCTTTGCTTTGCATGAGCTCCTGATTCTTCTGTACCCTTTATAGCAGCAAACTCTTTCTTAGAGCGTTTGAAATGCCTCTGCCTTATCTGCTGGGTCTGTACGGTTTTGGTAGTTGTTTACTTGTGAAACATGGGTAAATGCAGTGTGTTTGGCCTGTAGTCTCAGCTAACTGATCTGCAGATCTCTGTACTGTCCCTCCCTTGGGCTCCATATACCCACCCAGGCCCAAGTGCCTGTTGCTCTTGGTCTATATCCACCCTTGCTAATCCATTCCTTCATTTGTTCATTCCTTTTTGATTTGGTTTTCCGTAACAGCAATTTTCAGGTAAAACTCTGTTTAAACTGAGTAGTGATATAGTCACACACACTGTTGGATACCAGACCTTAATGCATCTCTTCTGCTAACCCAATGGGTTTTTGTGATCACTAGCCCATTTACGTCAGTGGACTGGAAACCTTACCCCAGCAGAAGTGTGATACCACGATTTCACCAGAGATCATAAACTGCGAGGATGAAAGGGATTTGCTTGACTACAAAGAATACTTACCATAAACATGGAAACAGTGAAAGAAACTCAGCAATTGCCTAAGTAGCATGCTCTAAGGCTTTGCTATCTTTAAAACTGAAACTTTTTCCTAATTTACAAATCAAATCCACCATTTTGTATGCTAAGCTGATTTCTTATTTTTTTTTTCCCCCGACTGCTGCAGACACAGAGCAGCCTCCTAAAATAAGTTTTCATGTATTCAAAGACTGTTAGTCCTGTAGTCTTCTCTTTTATAGATAAAACAGAAATACTTATGCCAGCCTTTCTTCATGGGTCAGGCTTTCTAAATCTCTTCATTTTTTATTCCACTCTGGATTTAATCCAGATGATCTGCCTCCTTCCTGAAGTCTGGTGCCCAAAACTGGACAACACTTCTCCAGATGATGTTTCTCCATAATTGTATTCACCTTTCTCATTATACCTTGTACCTCTTGCACATTATTTTCCTTTTAATGTGGCATGCATTTTCTTGTTCTGTTGCCTCATACTTAGTTCGTGAACTCAGGTCATTATTGCAACACCACTCAGTATCTGATCAGTGATACCAATGAGACAGTTTGTGTATGATGTAATTCCCCTTTTTGATGGAGCACTTGATAGCTTTTTCTGTCAAATTTCACCTTGCTTGTTTTGGGCTACTTCTCCAGTCTTCCAAGATCACTTTGAAATTAGTTCTTATTCTTCAAAATGAGAATACAAATAATCACTTCAGCTCAGTGTCTCTCACTGGTTCTCACCAGTGCAGAGAACCACAGAATAACAGCAGTGTGACCTCGATCTTTTCCCTGAGACGTCTTCCCTTGGCAAAGTCACCGTAAGAAAGGATAATCATGAATTCTTTCAAAGTGAAACCAAAGAAATTTTGTATTTTGCTTGTTTATATGGGTTGGTCACAGTGGGACTGGATTCCTTTTTACTGAAGGGATACCTGCGTAGCTTTGATTTCTTCAACTTGTCCATCTCAGTGTTTTAAGAGTTTCCTCAGCCAGCTTTCTAGATTCTTGTTTATTTTTCTCATTCAAAAATGTCTTTCTGACTCTCAAATAATTTTATTTCCTTGTCCTTATTTATTAGGATAGGGATTTAATCCTTATCACTTCCAAAATTACAGCGTTTTCAGCCAGCTTCCTCATTAGTTTTACAATCCTCTTTCAAACAATTTAGTGCTTCACTTCAGTGGTTTCAGGTTTTTTTGTTTTGTTTTTGTTTTTCTTTTGTGGAATTCCTGAAGGACATGCAGAATGCTCATGAAGTGGTCATTGTTTTTCAGTGCATCAACAACAGTTGCTTTGCAAATAGACTTCTGTCTTTCATGTCAAATTGCACCGAAAATAGCCTTCTCTCTTTGAGCTCTGGAGTAAGCTGTTCTAAGTGATAATTTATTTAACACATCAAGAAATTATTTTCCTAAACTGTCACCCAACATGACACCTGAAACATTTCTGTAAGCAGATAACCAAAGTTATCCACATTTTTGTGCTTTATTAGAATGATTGCTGCTTTGATGTTCATCAACATTATGCATTTAGTATTTTTCTGTTCTCTTGATCAAGAGGATGGTGATGTAACCCTGCTAGTATACTGATATTCTCATAGCTGGGGCTTTTGGAATTTACTTTGTGAACATGTCAAAACATTTTATCACTGGAATCTGGTGAGGGGGTGCAACGCCCTCATCTCTAACTGCCTAGCATGTTCCTAGCATGCACAGCTTGGAAACCAAGACTATATCCTCCCATTGATCTTTGTCATTCCATTAGCCCTTACTATAGCAAGTTTTTCTTCCATTACCCAGCATTCTCACTTACCCATTATTGTTCTCAGGCTTCCACAATGCTATGTACGCAAGATGATTTTTGCTCTTGGCTTAGAACCTAATTTTATTGAGATTCTGAGTCTGAAGCTCTGTTATTTTGCAGAATTCAGTGTTTCTCAGCTTTGCTTCAGGTAAAGTTTCTGTCTTGTCCTTTGCTCCCAGATAACAGTTATCTCTCTATTACTGACAGCCCTAGCAGATGTCTTTGTCTGACTTGAACGCTCCTCAGCACCTGCCAGCTTTCCTTAGCTCTGAATTTAAGAAAATCCCCTCCAAATCATACTCATTTTCCAAAGAGCAGTTGGGGTCTACTGTAGTTAAGATGGAGCGTACCCTGTCTACAAACACAGCATGTTTGTCTGCTGTCTCTACATTTCTAGTAACATTTATATCCTTCCTCTTTATTTGATCTTTCCATCCCTACAGAGTCCCTGTAATTCCAGCCGTCTGCGCAAGGTAATATGGTACCTATGAAATATTTCAAAGAAACCTGTCATAGAAACTTATGTGTATTTTAGATGTAATTCTCTAGGGTGTCTCTTATACGACTATGTATTATTGTTACAAGCGCGTGCCGTGACCAAGGACCTCTCCTCTGCACTCGTTGGGTATTGGTCTGGATGCCTGAGGAGAGATATGAGCCCTACGAGCCCTGCTCTCTCACTTGCAGACCCATAACTGAGAATGCTCTGCTCCAACTGCAGGCTGTGCTGATTCTTTGTTAAGCACTCTTAAAGTGAGGAGCAGAAGGGCTGGTTTGGCATCTTTTAACTTAATGTTGAGGGCTTATGTTAGGTGGAACAGCAGAGCAGCCCCTTCGCTTCAATTTCTGACTCCTCCTCAAGCTAAAACAGTTTTTGTTTGTGATGGTTGCCCACTGGAAAGCTCACGTGAGGCACTGCAATGCTATCCTTCCCATGCACTGCTGCTGTAGGAACTACAGATTGCTGAGTGGTGATGGGGAGCACCTGGGGAAGCAGATATGATTGATAAATTGATAAACAAGCACTTTACACCCAAGTAAAAGTTGACTGCAAATGTGTCAAGGTCAGAAGAGTTGCTTTGTTGAAAAATGAGAGGTTACGTCTATGCCACTGTTTGCAGATGCCACAGATATTAAGCTGGTTTCTGTAAACAGACCATGATCTGGCATCTTAGATAATTTTGTGAATTCGAAAAGCAATAAAGTGATTATAATCAGGAGTACGAACCAAAATGCAAGAGAAAAAAACACTGAGGTGCTGGAAATGTGGATTCAGAACTCAGTATTAGTGCTAAATTGTTTCTGTACTCTCCTTTTTCTGTCTACTTCTCAGGCATTGTGAGTATAACATTTGCCATTGTAGCCTTGGGCTGGCACCAGTAAACTTGTTATAAACAAAAACCAAACACCCATCTTTAATTTGGTTTTGTGGGGAAACTCAGCAGTGTTGTGCTTTACCTCCCTGTCTGTGGAATGTGCTCTATCTGGGATAGGATAGGAGTGGGCAATTGCTTCAGCCACTAGAGAGTGGGCCATGTCCTCAGTTCTGCCACTGACATTGTGAGCACTCTTGGAAATGTCATGTTCTGCCTGTGGATTTCCATTTCCTCTGCTAAGATAAGAGAGCTATCATTCCCACCAGTGTTCGAGCTCTGTTCTGGAAATCCTTAAAAGCATGCATTCTATAAATGTGAAGCCCTATTTTTTTACTATTTATCAGCTTATAACTGGCCCTCTCTCTTCATGTAGGTACATAAGTCTCATTTTTCTCTGATCTTTGCCCCCTTGACCTCTTGTGCTCTTTCTCTTTTGGCTCCTACTGCTCTGTGTGAGCATGAGATGTATTATTCAAATGCCCTCACACTTCTCTTATTGCTAATTATATATTAAAGAGGTTCTGACTTCATTTTTGCTCTCTTCAGAGTCTTAGTCCAGCCGTGACACTGACAGAGAGGGCTGCCGGAGCTTGGCGAGAACTTGTGCAAATGGCACTTCTCTTTTTGGACTGTCAGTCTTAATGGAATATTTGATGAGCTGGTAATAACCTCAACACTCCTTATGTGCAAAGCTGGGGGAGAGAGAGACTTCCACCAGTTTTCGTTTATTAATATATGTTTGCAAAAATAACGTTTTCTATAAAATGTTTTCCTGTGATTGATGCCACTTTTCCATCAGCTTGGTCCAGGTCAGTGAAGCTGTCTGAACGATCCCTCGCTGCTAGTTTGTGCGAGTCTCACAGGATCACAGGGAAAATAGTTTAGAGGGATTTGGAAAGCTCGGCTATTTCATGCTCACGACAGTGTGCAGAAGTGTTTGGGCTGTTCTGCTCCCAGAGAGGTGTTGCTTAAGATGCGTTAGTTGTTGCAGTTGGAAACGTGAAGGAGGTGGTGTTAAGTCCACACTGCTGTTTTAGAAATTCACAGATTCATAGCTCCAGAAAAAGCTGTTGCATCATCCGGATCCACCACTGGTAGTTTCACAGATCTGAGAATTTCACTAGATCTAAGCCTGAGACTTTGGCTTATACTTGTGGCTACGGATAGGTGCATTTGTAGGCAACTGTGGAGGTTTGGCATAGCATCTTCATTGGATTATGCATGGTCATTTTTGGTCTTTCGCTGTGGAGAATCACTCTATCTGTTTCTCTGTCTGTGTGAATTTAAGAACCCAAATTTGACCACCTTTTTTGTATGTGTGATCTTGACTGCTCATTGATTTTGCGTTTGAACATTGGCGGCTGCTGAGACACTGTATTGATGGATGAAGTGTAGGGACCTAAAGATGACAGAAAAATTACTGAATCCAGTGACTTACTGAACCAGAGATGAGTCTTTGTTCTGTCACCTGCTCTATGAAAATCTGACCTAACACACGAATTATGCCGTATCTTGCATATCAGGGAATCAGGATACCACAGGCAAACGTCTGTCATATCATGAAATGCCAGAGGCTATAGCAGCAAATTCTCTTAACAAATTCCCTTTCTAAGATATACCTAAGTTACTTCTTCCTTTGTTTCTCTAAGCTTTTGTACAGCATTTCCTTCCCAAGTCAACCAGGCATGAGTTGCGCCATGGCTAGAAGAACTTAAGAAGACTTGCTAAGGCTGTGGATGCTAGAATTTGAGACTATGTAGATAAATTGAGAGATGAATTCTGAATTTAGTCCTCAACTGTCTCATAATGCAGAAGTGTTTAAGCCTGAAAGGAATACAGTGAGGCCATTTTCTACCTTAGAGTCGTGGGAGTACCAAAATGTTTTTCGATGTGTAGTACAAACTGTGCATACTTTGGCATCCAAATAAACAAGCAAAACAACAGCTCCATCACACTGTAGGCAAAATGCCTGTTTCATACTCCTTTGAATATAGAGGGCACCACCATCCCCCATTCTCGCAGAACACTGGGCTCTGAGAGTCTTTTTTGTTAGGGACTATTGGAATTTCTTACGTTAAAACTCGCACTATTTTCTTTTGATTTGTTGTCTTTATTTTGAGTCTTTTAATGCATTAAGCTAGTAAGTAAATAACAATCTACATACATCTGATAGAGAGCAATAGATTAAACAGTATATTAATATGACAAAAATCAAAACAAAATGGATTTAGAGAAAATGTTCTGAGACTATTGCAGTGAAACATTTGAATGCTTTGCCATCAAACACTTCATTGAAGTTGACAGTTCTCATAGAGAGGTTTTACTTTTGATTTTTAAAAATGGAAGTGAAACTGTTTGGGCTGTTTTTCCATAATCTCCAACAGATTTAATGATAGATCTGCTAAATTTCATCAGGACCTTTATCCATTAGGAGAGTGTCAGCTCACTGACCCGAAAGACAGTGTCTTTTTAGAAAATATGAAGAATCAAGAAACTTTGTCTTTTGATGCAAATTCTGATGCTGACTGCCTGGCTCACACCCTATCAGTTTTCTCTTGAGCCCTTCCTTTCAGCAAATGAGGAATAGTCATTGTGACTTTTTTCACAAAAATGTAGTCAATAGATGCTTGCTTGAATATGACTTGTACTACTGAGGTGCAAAGAAATGTACTGCTGATGTACTCATATATGAGTAGCAGGCCCAAAACGAACTGCTTAGCTTGCTTTTTTTTTTTTTTTTTTTACATCAAAAAGTGAAAGACAGGGAAAAGGCTTTTCTAAGCCATTTTTTTTTCTGTGTATTGTTTTTCCCTCGATATGAAGAGAATGATTTCTGCTTGGTCCACTTCTCACTAACCATCCTTCAAGTCTCAGCAGAGCTCCTGAGTCTGTTGGCGTGTTTTCTGTGGCTGGGAACTCTGTCTACAGGAAAAAGGCAAACACTGCATGTAAACTTGAAGGGAGTCTAGAGCTGGTGTAGTGGGTGTTGCCTTCTAGTGCAGCCCACCTTTGCTGCTTGTACTCCGTGGCAGGACAAATCATAGCCTCATACCATAGTTGTATCAGACGCCTGCAAGATTGTGCCTGGGCATCTTTTGTAGAAGAGGTTCTCAAGCAACCAAGCTGCTGTTTCAGCAGGATGCAGTTTGTGACTGCTATTCTCATTTGATAAATATAAAACCAACTATTAGAAGGGGCTCTTAGTGGTTCTGTACGACTGATGTTGTGAGTAGATGCAAAATGGATGGAAAGCTCCAATGCAGTTGCTAGTAGGAAAACACTCAACATGTACTCCTGGAAATTCTCTCTTTGCTGCCTGCTCATAACAGGAAAAAATGAATTTGCATAATATGATAATGACATCTTAAAGGGAAGTAAAGATACTTGTGGTGGTATTTGCGTATTCACAATCAGTTTTACTCAGTGTCACATGTTAAATTTGCAAATTATTTGGCAACCTAGGATTATAAGAAGTGTTACACCCTATATTGTTTTGCCTTGGAAGGGATGAGTCTCAAAGACCACCTTGCAGCTGTGGGACACCCAGCGCTCTGGCACTCAGGAGGGTGATGGGGCTGTTCAGCCTGGCAAAGAGAAGGCTCCAGGGAGACCTGAGAGTGGCCTTTCAGTATCTAAAGAAGGGGTGGGAAAGACTTTTTAGCAGTGTCTATTGTTATAGGAGAAAGGGAAATGGTTTCAAACTAAAAGAGGGAAGATTTAGGTTGGATATGAGGAAAAAAAAATATATGATAAAGATAGTGAGGCACTGGAGCAAGTTGCCCAGAGAGCTGGTGGATGCCCTATCCCTGCAGATATTCAAGGTTGGGCCAGACCATGCTATGAGGAACGTGATCTAGTTTTATGAGCCATATGCTTATGCTATCTAAGTGTTCTTCCTATAACGTCAGTTTCTTACCATCAGTGTTTTCTTCCATGTTATAAGAAGACTATAAAAGTGATCACTTTTTGTTCCCAGTGATTTTGTTTTTAGCTTGAGAATTTCCCGGGTGTCTGCCACAATAGCGTATGGGTTCTTGCGAATGCTTTCTGAAGCCATTTTTCTTAAAATGCTCAGACAGGGCTTGTTTTAGTATTTGGAGAGGTGTCAGTTTGAATGTCTTAGCCAAATTGAAATGTGGCTGTCTGCCTTTTTAGCTCCCCCATCCATGTGAGCTGGTTTCTTCACCCCAGACCTGAAGGCATTTTGTCATTAAATGAAATGTTTTCACCTGCAGTGAAATGCTTTGGGATGAAAGGTATCATACAAATGAATGATTATAACAAGAGAAATAAATGTAGTGAAGATACAGTTTCTGTGTTTAGTAGTTAAATGGACAAGCGGTACTTTTCCCAGGCAAATAAGTGTCATTTGTAGCAAAAGCTGTGTGAATTACTGAAAAGTTCAAATGGTGGTTGGGCTGTACCATTTCCTCCAGTAGCAGAGTAAATCTTTGCTGTGTGTTGACGTCAACTTTCTCTTTTGAAATCATTCCACTTTCTTGTATGAAATTCCACCGGATTTATGCTGATGAGGGTGGATTTTGGCCCCTTAAATGTAGCCCAAGACAATTACATCTCCATTAAGAAATTAATTCAGA
This sequence comes from Gallus gallus, assembly GCF_016699485.2. Taxonomy (NCBI): domain Eukaryota; kingdom Metazoa; phylum Chordata; class Aves; order Galliformes; family Phasianidae; genus Gallus; species Gallus gallus. The sequence goes on from NC_052532.1 coordinate 81,691,705, forward strand.
ATTAATGCAGTTATTGTGCAGTGATTAAATCCCAAACTGCTGTTGGAAAAACTGAATTATTGAGGTTTGCCATTTAAGCTGTAGCTTGCGGAGACATAATGAACTGGCCTTTTATATTACACGATAAACCTCATGTTCTTAATAATCACTTGGAATTGACTTCATGTAAATAACTAGTACAGCTGCAGCAATCAGCTCCTGAGACGGTGCAGCTATCTTGCCAGGATTTTTCTGGTTGCTGCATTTCATTCTACTTTATTTTATTTTTTACTGTGGAATCGCTACAAAACCAACCTGTGTGGTCTCCTAGCAGCTCAATTAATACCTTGTGTAACTTGTAAAGAGCTCTTTACGGACATAACGGGTTGCTTATTGTAGGTTAAAAATGTACCAATTGAATTTGAGTGTTGCCATTATTATTGTTGATGGAGTTTTTCCAACTCTGCGAGATGTATAAATTACAGTGGTTAAAGCTCAATAAATATGGTTTAACAGAAGAGCAGTTTGCATTTAATCTTCCATACAAGGGCTGGTCCAGTAATCCAGAGAGTGATAGTGCAGATGTGCGTTCGTGTGTGGAACACTATTCATGTATTTTTAAAAGTGGCTAAGGGACCCAATGGCTTTTGACCATCTAATTCCCTTTGCTGCTTTTGACAATTGTTGTTATAGAAGTAAGCCCCATTTTTCAGTGCCTGTCTGTATGGCTTAGTCTGAGGTTGGTTGGTTTGCATGTCCCAGAAAGGGTACTGAAGTCTGTTATTGGTTTGAGGAATAAGGCACAGATCAGGCATATTGCTAGACTGTACGTGTGGAGGGATGTAAGAACTTCTCCTTACCTGCTCCAGGATAATGTTCTTACCTCTCTGCTTGGATTAGAGATTTTGAAATCTGAATGTCAGACAGTAAAATCAGAGGAAGCAGCTGAAAGTTCAACTCCTTTCAATTGCAAGCCGTTAATTTAGGAGCTCCAATCTGAACTTAAAAAAAATATATCTGTTCAGCTCCCTTATTTTTTCAGAAAATTTCAGCCTAATGACTCATGCTCAAATCTGAACATAACATCTCTCTTATGTGAGAAGACTCAAGACAACAGGGTCAGAGAAGCTACGTTTTGCAATACATCTTTAGCTTTTCTCTAGCAAGAAGTGGCAGTGCACATGCTAGGAAAAAACAGCATCATCTCCTTAGTTTTGCCTTCCCTGTATTCACACCCACCAGCAGCTGTGCCATCAGGCACAGACTGCACATACCTTCTGGCACTGTGGTTTTACTCGTAAATGTGTGGGTCCTGTCCTGTTGTCTGACACAAGCCTCTGGCGATTGCAGCACACTCAGCATAGCTCCGTAGGGTTAAACACAAGAAAACTAATCTCCTCTCCAAATCTCCCAGCCACCACTGGTTTCTCCTCCATCACATGGCTTGCCTCTGCTCAAGTGCTTTCTGGAGTTTCACAGGTGCAGCTGTCTGGGTACCCATTTTTCTACGACGTGATTATAATTATTATTTCCTTTCCAAATCAACTAATTGTGTTTTGTAGCTTCTCTGTCCACCTCCTCCTCAATCACCTTCTGTTTCTGCCTTCTTTTTTGGGAGGTGAAAATTCCCCGAGATGCTGTTCAACAAGAATTTATAGAACACGAAACAAATTGTTTCTGGAGAGTGCTGTTTACCTGTTTTATTTTCTGCATTGTTAGCGACGCAGAGGTTTCATTAGCAGGGAACAAAATGAATCCCAGGGACAGCAAGTAATATGCACACAAATTATTAAAAAAAAAACACCCTAGCAACCTTCAAACGGAAAATAACCAAACCCCTGGAAATAAAACAGCTGAAGTATGTACTAATAAGGAGCAAACTGCCTTCTGGATGATAGTGCAAGGTAGAATTAGCCTTTTGAAACCTCGGGAACCTGGTGGTGCTATAACCAAAACCAGCAGGGTCACCACACCTGCAACATGTTGTTAATTCTGCAGAGACCTGAGTCCAGCTGAAAAGCATGTTAAAAGGGTAATCACCTCTATTTCTTTAAGGGAGTTTGTTTCTTTTTGCTCCAGCAGTTAGTACAGTGGGCACGTCAGAAAAAGAAGGAAAGGGAAGGGAAGGGAAGGAAAGGAAAGGAAAGGAAAAAAGAAAAGAAAAGAAACATTATATGGAGGTTCTGCATGTCAGATGCTTCAACAGCATGCATTATGCAATGGTGCAAAGCAGCAAGCTGGTTAGTGGGAGCAGTGCAAGGCAGGAGAGCATGGCACCAGAACAGGTTGACTCAGATGTAGGTTCTGGAGACAAAACATCAAGCAATAGCGTTGCTGTGGCTTAGTTGTCTTGCAGAAGCATTTATGGGAGTTCTTACACTAAACCTATTTCTGCTCTTCCTTTCTTCTCGCATGTTCAAAATGTGATGTTAGCAACTGTATGATAGGTATTGAGTTCCTCTGCTCTACCATAGGTGGCAGAACTGCACAGCTTGCTCTCTGAGCGTGAGGGGAGAAGTTTATATGAGTGTGCATCTGAAACGCACAACAAAGAGCTGACTGGCTCCTCTGCACCAGTTTATTGCTGGGGAAAACCCTTCCTCTTGCAAGAGGTTCTAGCAGAAAAGCTTTGAATTATACTTAGGGTTGAGGGGGGAAAATAAAACAGCCGATAGCCTCCTTTGAGCCTAAGGGAATGAAGCTTGTTAGAGCAGATAACCAGGATACTTTTATGAAATGGATCAAGCCCCTTCACCTCAGGGGAGGAGGTGTGGGGTGTTGATAAGACTGTACCACACAGAGGATATTTGGTAATTAGCTGTATCTCTAATGTAATCACTCACTAAGAGGTTTAGCTGAGATGTGACTTACCCAGGAGAGGTATTAGAGGAAAGGGGAAGAAAGGACAGGTGAGCAGAGAAAAGTATAAGCAGTCTTTGCCCTTCTTTAATACTATCTATCTGTGGATCTCCAGGAGTCACCCCCTTTTTGACAACAGATGTGTAGTATCTCTGTGACCTACGTGGTGTTATTCTCTTTTTGCATAGGAAGGAATAAGGTATAGAAATGCTGATGTCTAATGGCTGCCTGATGTGTGAAAAACAGCTGGGAATAGAACAAGGGCACCCAGAATAAGGACTCCACTTAGACTTTGTGGCAATGGAATACTCACAAACCTGGAAGATGTGTGAATGAGGCAAGTTCTGTTTCTACTTCACAGCAACTCTTGCCTTGGGAAGATAGTTGTCATGGGTTTACTGGAAATAGCCTTTCAATCCTATTACAAACAATAACATGTTCTTTAGTCTTGCTGTTTAATCTCCTTTTCCCTTTTGCATGTTACCATAAGCAAGTCAAGAAAGGGATAGCTGGGATAGTGACTAGGATAGCTTAACAATTTCCTGGTTGTCTCCAGATAAACACCCAGCATGAGATTTAACACTGCCATCTCTCTATGATATGCCACACGTAATAGTAGCCAGTGATAACAACTTGGTGCATTTGGCCTCCAAATGTATATACGCTCTTCTTTGATCCTTATGAGGAGGAGCCTGACACAGCATTTGAAGGAGATATGATTAGGCTCTTCAGATATTTGAAAGTTTTCCCCTCTTGCAGATCTCATCTCATGCCACAGATTCATACTGAGGAAGTATTGTTTTATTTTTCTAACTCTGAAACTGAAACTTGTTCTTCAGCCTAGGGGGAGGCCCTTCATGTTGCAATCCTGATTCTTAGCTTCTTGTGATCCTCTTTCATCCAACACCCCAGCAGTCTTTATGTGCACACATCTAGGCTTCTCTGTTTGCACTTGATCCCTGCAGAGGCAGTTGGGGTAGTTGGCTTTTCCTTTCGCTCTTTATTTTTCTGTAGTCCAGCTCTCTGTGGCATCACCTTCCTCTCCAGACAAATAATGCCTTGAGGCTAGCCAACATCACTGTTTTAGCCTCCTTTGCATGGGAAGTTGTCAGGCCTGATCTGACCTGCCTTTCCATCAGGATTATAAAGGTGACGGATAGTCAATTTCAGGGATTCATGATCCATTTTAGCACAGTGCTTCACCTTGCAGCTAAGTAATACGGCTGTGATAAAATCAGCCATAATCACTGCATCTTACTCAGCACTGCCTTGGCTGTAAATATTGCCTTCATATATTAAAAGAAAGAAAAAAAACTCAAATGGAAGGAGAGGAAAAAAGAGATCTAAGGAGAAAATGTCTGTTGATCATCACTGACCAGTGTGATGTTTCCATGTCCTGTAGGTGTTCTCAAAGAAGGAAGCATGGCTTGGAGCTGGTGGCGTCCTTGGAGTTCAAGGGAGATAGTGCAGGGTGCATATACGAAGTCCTTTTGGTGAAAATATAAATACATATACATCTTTACATATATGCATATACCCTTCTTTGACTCCGCAGCTGTTTGTTTGCTGTTGTCCTATCATCACTGGGACTTTCTTTGGAGTAACATCTCTCTATCATAGTTCATTAGCATTTATATGAATAATATTCCTGTGCCTCAGGAATTCAATGCTGGATATGAAATCCAAACCCGTCTTCTTTTGGCGCACATTCCAAATTTCTACTGTGCTTTTTTTTTTCAGTGATGTGAAGTATATGACTATAATGCTCACGGCACGTGATATTTTTCAATCAGATGAGATGAAAGTTTTCTTTTCTCTGACCCTGCTCGCCCTGTCCTGATCTTACAGTGAAAAACCATTATAATCAGAACATACATGACGTATTTCTACAATTGCAACAGACAGTGAGGTTTTTGGTTGAGTCTATTGAGGACTCCTGCCCTCTAGTTTATTCTGGAATAGGGTCTGACACTGGGAAAAGCATAACGAAACACTGGTGTGAAGGACTTTGTGCATATCCCTAATGAGAAGCCAACAGTGAGAAGGATTTCAGTTGCTGTCCCCAAAGGAAGGCGTGATAGACGTTCAGCTGCAGATAAAAAAGGAAGTGGCTGAGGTACAGTGATGTGTGTAGAGTAGAGGTGGATGAAGCTGTTATGCTGCCATTCTCTGTAAAACTGTTCAACAGTTTCATAGATGGGTTGAAGTGGTTGCTGTTCTTCATCTCACTTTTTGTGATGCCTTCTCCTATCTAACTGCTTTAATGTACCGTGTTCTGCTCTGTGTTTCCTCCCCCCCTCCCGTGAATTGATGATAGTCTTTCTTCTGCTCACTTCGTATCTGGAAATAGAAAATGAGGAGGAGGGTGAGAAAAAGGGGCACATTTCCTTGACTTCAATCTGGAAAGGGGGAAACAGCGCAACGTCACAGGCAAGTAACCGTGAGCTTACACTATCTGAGGTAGTAACCTGTACACTGGACTCTGGGGCTGCCTTCTGGCTCTCTCCTGGCAGTACGTGTTGCATACTTGTCTGTCTGATTTGCTTTTTTTCCTGCATACAGCTGCCTCTGTTGAACTTCAGCTGAACTGCATTGATCATCAGTGCTCATTCTATCTGCTCTGGAAATTAGGAGAGAGAGAAGGGAAGGAGAACTCTAGCTTGAAGTTAGCATCTCTTCAATAAGAATTTAATTTAGATTTTGCACAGTTACACTGTGTTGGTTAAATCACACTATTATGAGGGGAAAAAAATACTCATGTTTCTTATTCTGTAACCTCTGAATAAACCCCAACTACCTGTTCGGTAGCTACATTTCCACTCTTTCTTGTTTCTAAGGGCAAAATAAGTGAGTACATCTACTGAAGAGAGAAAAACAAGTTCTCTTGGATGCCTGCATCCACTACAAAGTGTCTGCCCAGACAGGAGGTGTAAGACAGATTTCATAGGGTATATCATGCCGTCAGCTGGGCCGAATCCCCTGTACTGCTCCTTCCCTTGTGCACTGTCAGGGGCTTGGCATTAGCAGCTGGCTGAGGAGGTGTCTTCCCCAGCAAAACCTTCAAACAGCATAAAGTCATCCACACTAACCTTCTACTCCTATGGGGGAGAGAGGGAGACAAGAGTGGTTGTGGCAGGTCTGCCCCGTGCTCCTGGAAGTCGTGCCTCTGCCTCAGTGTGTCCTGATGAGAAACCAGGGGGAAAACTTTGAGCTTTGAAAGTGGAGCAATACATGTTCCCAGTAAGAAAGAGCAGGTGGAGGGAAAAGAAACTTCAAGGCATTCTTGCTGTGACAATGGTTGTTTATGTAGGGCTGAATGTTGTTTTGGTTAAAACATCAGCACCTTAGTGATATCCTTGGTGCTTCCTGAACAGTGGTGCTCTAAGGACCAATAACTTAAAAAAAAAACCAACAAAACAGAACAAAGCCACCCATCCAGCATGTGAGGAAATAAGTTCTCTAAAAACTAATTACAGGATATAGGTCTTCTTGTCTTGGCTTCCCGAATCTTTTCTTTCTTCTTAATTGCTACATCAATAACCTACAGCTAGTTTGGAGTTTAGTTTGAGCATGTGAAATGAGTTTTGCAAGGCCTTAGTCCACATTGCTGGTAACCATTTCCACATTTTTCAGAAGACTCTGGCTCCTACTGCCCATTTTAACTGGTGTCAAGGCACAGTGGCCGGGAAGTGTATGGGGTGAGACGTGTTGCTGCTCTGTCCTTACCAGGAACAATTCATAGAATCATAGAATGGCCCGAGTTGGAAGGGACCTCCAGGATCATCAAGCTCCAAGCCCCCTGCTGCAGGTAGGGCCACTAACTTCCATATCTAATACTAGACCAGGCTGCCCAGGGCCCCATCCAACCTGGCCTTGAACATATCCAGGGATGGAGCATCTACATCCATCCTCTCTGGGCAGCCTGTTCCAGCACCTCACCACTCTCTCTGTAAAGAACTTCCCCCTGGTATCCAACCTAAATCTTCCTTCCTTCAACTTAAAACCATTTCCCCTTGTCCTGCCTTGTCCTGTCTACCCTTGTAAAGACTTGATTCCTCTCCTGTTTGTAGGCTCCCTTTAGGTACTGGAAGGCTGCAATTAGGTCACCCTGCAGCCTTTTCTTCTCCAGGCTGAACAAGCCCAGCTCTCTCAGCCTGTCTTTGTAGAGGAGGTGCTCCAGCCCTCTGATCATCTTTGTGGCCTTCCTCTGGACCCTCTCCAACAGCTCCCTGTCTTTCTTGTATTGGGGGCTCCAGATCTGGATGCAGTACTACAGATGGGGCCTCATGAGGGCAGAGTAGAGAGGGACAATCACCTCTCTCTCTGCTGGCCACACCTCTTCTGATGGAGCCCACATTACCATTTGCTTTCTGAGCTGCAAGAGTACACTGCTGGTTCATGTTAAGTTTTTCATCCACCAGGTCCCCCAGGTCCTTCTCAGCAGGGCTGCTCTCAAGGACTGCTCCTTCCAGTCTGTATACACACCTGGGATTCCTCTGGTCCAAGTGCAAAACCTTGCACTTTGCTGTGTTGAACCTCATGAGATTCACCTGGGCCCACCTTTCTATTCTATTGAGGACCCTCTAAATGGCATTCCTTTCTTCCATTGTGTCAACCACACCACTCAGCTTGGTGTCATCAGCAAACTTGCTGAGAGTGCACTCAATGGATGGTACAATTCCCGCAGATGAGAGGTGAAGCAGGATTTAGAGGTAATGTGCAGGAGCAGTTCTGCACCGTGACTTTCCTTTCTGTGTCTTTAAGAAGAAACTCAGTCCTTCAGGGCAGTTGAGCCAAATCCTGCCTACACTGCAATCACTTCTCAAAATTTAGAAAGCTTTCACAGATATAAAAGCAAAAAAATTCTTTCCTTCCTTTCTTACAATGTTTCATTTTCTCCAGGAAAAACTAAAAATAAATGAATGGGTAAATTAAATGCGTATTTACAGATGCCGCAGGATGAAAATGCTCCAGTCTTTTATCCTATAACATACTCCAGACACCACTTTGCTTTCCTGCTGTTTAAAATATCCCCTTACCAGTTAACCTGTTTTTCCTATCCATCTCTGGTTGTCTCTTCCCATTTCTAAAAATCTCAAGATTTTTTTCCCTAGGGGAAAATTGAAGAAAGGTGATGTGAGGATAGAGAGTGCATGCATACTGCAGCAGCTTTAGGTAGAAACTACTTCCCCGAGTAAAACATTTTCCCTTTCCTGCCTATCTGAAATTGAAATTTCTGGTTCTACCTCAGGAAACACTGGCACAGGTAACAGCACAACATTGCTGTGCTACCTGGCTGGAATAATTTGCCCAGGACCAGATTGAGAGTGCTGATTCTGGCATAACTGTGCATCTCCAGTGGGATGGTGCCCAGCTTGTAAAGCCAGGTGAACATAGGCAAGGCTCTTCCTACCACAGTAATGGCATCCCTGGAAGGTTAAAAGGAATGGCATACCTGGTGGGGGGAAATTGTTTTGCATTGGGACCGAAGCTGGATGGAAAACTACTCTCCAGTATTACCAATATGGCCAATCCTCATGTAGAACCAAGGCACCACGTTTCTGTGTTGAGAAAAGCTGTATCTTGGAGGAGATGTTTCGTCTTTCTTGTAAACAGTGCCAAGCTTTTGATTTGTTGGTGAGCTCACACCCTTAGGAAGTGCAGTTAGGAGCACCCTGCCCAGCCAGCAGATAACTCAGCAAAGGAAATGTTGTGCTTCTTGGTTGTTACCACAAGTTTTGCCTGAAATGAACTGGCTTGTTGCTGTTCTTTTTGGGTCGATCATGTTGCAAACTGCTTGTGCTAGGATGGCTTTGTTATACTAGATGCTGTGATCTGATTCATTAAATGTCATCTATTAAGTCAGCTTCTTCTCTTGAAAGAGAGACTTCCTTCCTCAGGGGTGTACTGAAAAGAAGCGTGGGTAATACATATGCCTTATTTAGTTTTTGATGTCTTTTCTTCTCCTTCCCCCTTTCTTTGCTCTCCAGATCAAATTCCTCCCAGAACACTTCTTTCTCCCATCACAGCAATGCTTTTCTCTCTGTTCCTCATCTTTCAGCAGCTGGTCCCAGCAAATGGGAAACAGCACATTTCTGCTTTTAGTTTAGTAATACCATCATCTTTGTCATCCAGAGGTCTTCCAGATCAAGCGCACAGCTGAGAAAGGACTGCTGTCTGGACAAAGGGATTGGTGCCATATACAGAGTATTAATATAGTTCTTGTTCATTAGCTCCAATCCACTGCAGGTTAGTTATGTCCCCAGAAGTAGTTACTCTGATACCCAGGTGCTTTCTCATACATATTAAATGGATGATCTCCTTCAGGTAAATTAATGCCAATCCTTTGCAGCATGTGTGGTGGGTTCCATCAGCAGCTGTGTGAGCCTTCTGAGACAGGCTGAGAGTTTTGGATGAACTGATTTTTTCAATAACACAGTGCTGTGTTATTGATCGCAATAAGACAAAAACCTGGTATGGTTAATGGGTTATCAGATGTCTGTTGTAATAACTTTCAGATGTCAAGAATTTTTCCTTCTCCCAGCAGTCCTGGCTAGCTATCGAGAAATAATATCCCCGTATCGAGAAATAATATAATATTCAAAGAAAAATACTCTGACCTCTACAGGTAGCAGCATCTCACAGAGTCATCAAATGGCTTCGGTTGGAAGAGACATTAAAAAGATCATTGAGTTCCAACCCCCTTGCCATAGGAAGGTTTACCATCCACCAGCTCAGGCTGCCCCTCGTCTGTGTAAAAAGTTAGTCTCCTTGTTGTCTATAAGCTCTCCACAAGTACTGGAAGGCCACAATGAGGTCTCCCCAGAGCCTTCCCTTCTCCAGTCTGAACAACTCTCCAATTCTTTCATCTTCGTGGTCCTCCTCTGGACCCGCTCTAAGAGCTCCACATCTTTCCTGTGCTGGGGGCCCCAGACCTGGATGCAGTTCTGCAGGTGGGGCCTCATGAGAGCAGAACAGAGGGGGACAATCCTCCCACTCTCTTTGCTGGCCACCCCTCTTTTGATGCAGCCCAAGATACAGTTGGCTTTCTGGGCTCTGAGCATGCTTTGCTAGCTTTTTTTTTTTTTTTTTTTTTTGTCTCTCATGCACAAGTATCCCCATGTTCTTTTCCTCATGACTCCTCTACATCCATTTATCCACATTTGTACTGGTAACAGGGGCTACCACAGCCGAGACGTAAGGCCTTGCTGAACTTGGCTTTACTGAACTTGGTTCACGTGGGCCCACTCCTTAAGTTCATCCAGGTCATCTAGCTCTTCCAAAACAACTGCAGTCTGTTCTCTATTGCAGAAAGTTTTTATGGGTTTTGTGCTGTTGTGGAAGTGTCAGAGTTGCCATCAACTGCTAATGGTGCTGGAGAGTTCTTTCCTAGACATCACCTAGAATTGGATGTGCCTTAGTCTTGCTTGTGTTTCAAGTATGTTGACATTTTTAACTATCTGCTTTATTTAACTTCCTGCTGCCTCAACTAAATGCTTAAAATACATTGAGATAGTAGAAATCACTGGCACAACATGAAACAAGTATTTTCTTTGCCTTCGTTTTAGAAAATTGGCATGCCTCTATCCAGCCTTAGAAATTCATGGGTAGTGTTTTGCCAGTAGTCTTATGAAGCTCCCATAACAAGGCTTGTCAGGAGATTTTGTAGCTATTTTTTATTGTTAGGTAAGCATTACAATCACAAAGCTCTGCAAATCATGTGGAAAGGACACAGTGCAATTACGGATGCAAAAGTGTACAGCAGAAGTGTGGCTGCTGAAGTCTGAACTACAGAGATCTAAGCTGCACTCTTTGCTTCCCTGAAGTTATTTAGCCTTCTTCCACCATCTTCAGTTTTTTTTTCCTGTGCACAAAGATAAAGACAGAGTCGAGGTGGCTTACTTTGCTACGGGAATGCAATTAATCACCTGAGCAGCAATGGTTCATGCAGTCTAGTGGTTGTATGCCTTAATAGTGACCTAAGGCCAGATGTACTGGAGGAAGGTAAGCCATAAAATAGGAGCCAAAGGTAAGGATAAAGCTATATCATACAACTGTGTTAGATTTCCTACACTGACTATGGTCCTGTAAGAGAAAAAAATTGTGGGTGAAAAGGTAGCTGTTTTGTGAGTGACATTACAGACTCGGAAGGTAGAATTTTCCCTTGAAGTGCTAGAACTGGCACTCTAATGTTGGTATCTGGCATGAAATATGACATCTGTTTAGATGGATGTACTTGGGCTTTTCAGCTAGTGTGGAAAGGAAAAATGCACTGGAGGCTACTGAATTTTTGATGTTTTTTTTTTTAAAAAAAAACAAGTGTTGGTGTTTTAGTCGTGGTCTGAACAGACATGTCGAAAATGTGAGAGACTACTTGTCCCCATTCTTTTGTAGTGAAGATGATGACCTGATCAGTCGTTGTTCATGCAAGCCACTCAGTTGGAGGATACAGGAGAGTTTTTTGAGTTAAGAGAACTTTTTGTTTGTTTCTCTGAAAAAAAATGTTCTGGTGGCTTCCCTTTCATTTCAGTTCACTGAGGTTTAAAACAAAGTTAGCTCGCTATTCTTTGCCGATCCCTTCTCCTTGCTTTCTAAAAGTAGATCCTCAGGTGATATGAGGAGTCATGGAGTTACAGCAATTTAAAGCCATCTGTGGAAATGCCCCTGGGTCTCCTGGGATGCAGTCGTTTTCTGAATTTTCCACTCATCAGAGGATGTCTTGGGTAGAAAGAATATGAATTTCAAATGTTGAATGGAAGCAGGAAAAGAATCCCTTGGGGCTTATTTTACACAGGGAAATGAACTGATAGAACTATAGTGGAATAATTATAATTATACTACTGTGGCATAGCCATAAATGAGATAGAGTAATTGTATCAGAAGCATCTTACTTTTATTCTCAAATACTGTGCTTTCATAGGGAGTTATTCTGCCCGTGCTACAGCAGATGATCATTATTATCATTATTGTTCTTATTTATTAACCAGCATTTAATTTAGCACCTTTCTGCCACAGTTTTCAAAGTGCTTGAAAATACATATGTATCATTGTTCTTGTTCGAAGCACTACTATTGTCCTTCAGGCCAGTTTCTACAAACTCTTAGGAAAAATCTTCAGACCTTCTTTATTCATCATAAAAATGAAAAGAAAAAAAATGAGCAAAACCTCAAGTATTTTTCTTTTGCAGGTCACCTTAAATATACATAGCTAAGAGCCAAAAGAGATGAGTTGTTTTCCCAGCTCTGCTACCGACTCTCTGTACGTGACCTTGGCCAAGTTATTTCACTTCCACAAATGAGAATAATAGCGTTGACCTCGCAGATGTATTATGAGGCTTTATTTCTAAAGCCCGCAAAGCCTTTCGAGGTCTTAAAGTGGAAGGAGATAGCAAAGTTTAAAGTCCAACTATTATTAAACACATTTATCATATGGGTTGGATACAAGCGTTTCAGCAATCTGATCTTGGTCTTTTTCATTTTTATACTTCAAAGCCTAATTGAGATTTAGATTCTGTAAGTTTCGGTGATTGCTTTATTTCCAGTGTATGGTTGATGCTGTACGTTCTCCTTTTCCTTCCCACAGCCCTGTAAAACAAATCTGTGGCCAGTGTCTATCCATTCCACTTCCCTCATGGCCATTCACCAAGAGATGGAGGCTGACATAGGGGGGCTGACAAGATCGAGCGTTGTTAGGTCACTGATCTCTGCACTCAGGATTTTAATTACTTATCTTTGTGAGACCTCAGTGGCCTAATTGTTGCTGGGGCTCTTGAATCTTCCTGAGAGATTGGGTTGCAATCATGGCAGGGTAATGCTTATGATACCTTATCTTCGCTGCTAAAGGAAATCATCCCTTTTGTTGTAGTCTCTAAACACCGTGAAGTGATTCCATAATGGCACCTCATTAACACCTGGAGCCTTTGCCTGTTAGTCTCCATCTTTAACAGCCTTTGTGGTTGGATACCTTCCCCGTGCCCTCCAAAAAGTAAATGCCATACAGTTTGTTTGTTCCTAGCAGAACTATATTTCAAGTCAAGCATATTTTAAGCATAAGGAGATGCTGAAGCAGGGAAGCTATATCTTTTACATATCTTCTTTTTATATTTTATATCATCTTTTCATATTTTAGGGAATGCGTTTTTCATGTCTTTAAGCAAAGCAGTGTTTCAGTGGATAGTACCTAGTAACCCCGAAGCACAGACCCTCTGTGTAGACCCACTCGTGACATCTGAGAAGTGAATGAAATGTAACTCTAGGTGGTCACTTGATAAAAAAAACATGTTCACTATACTGGGATACACAGTCCCTCTGTAAAATGTGGAGGGATCTGTTCACGGAGAAAAGGTTGAAAATCAATGCTTTAGAAAGTCCCACTGGTGTGTTTCCGTAGCTGTTGGAAGTGGCAGTCTGAAACAAGGGAGATTTGTATGAATGAGAAGCCAAGCCAAACTCCTTGAACATTTCTGATGATGTTTCTTGCTAACAACAGCAGAGACAATGCGTTAACTGCATTGCCTTGGCCTGGTATTTGTAGCAGGCGCTGACGTTGTTTCTCTCTAACCCTTTTTCTCTGCAGTTTCAGTTAGGCGTAGATCAGCCAGAAGCTCTTTTGAGGGACTCCAGCTTCTGTAGCCCCAAAATAATTGTTCTTCAGTAGGCATCTCTACTTGGGGGTTATCACTCCTCCTCATGAAAAGCTCTTCTCCCTGTGCCAGTCAAATTACATGGAAGACAGTTTTCTCCTGTCACCCCTCCGTGATAAAAGGTACTCATGGATTGCTTAATCCAGGCTTTCTCAGTGCAGGTGTATCCTTCAGCCAAGTACAGTGCTACCTGCACTCTTAACAGATAGAAAGTGATTAACAAAAGTTGAAGGCCTAAGATTTTGGCTGTGCTGTTTGCTCTGTTATATCATAGATGCCACTAACTTTATTTGAGAGATGAGGAAAAACTGGGGGATGGTTGTTGGCATTATGATGTTGAATAAGGTTTATAATAGCAATAATCCTCCATGAAAACAGTTGTTATCATAGTTAATGCCTGCTTTGTCAGTGTGTTAACCTTCCTTGGCTTTGCCTCGGGCCATTAAATGACCAACCATTCGTTAAACTCCCGGGAGCGACCAATTTCAGAGGGAATATTATGGAGTTCATTTGCGAAGTGAAGCACTTGGAATAGCATGCATGTATCACTTGCTACCACATATGCATGCACACCTACACCAGCTCTCATGTGCATGAGCTTGACCGTAGGCACAGTTCTGGCATCACACAGGGCCTCATTTATGTCCTTGTGTGCACTGATTCGTGTCCTCATGTGTTAGGTGTGGATCCAGGTAATATAGATGGCCTACAAAAAGGAAGAGAGGACTAGAATTGTCATTCAGACGAGACCTAAATGAACTGCATTGTTATTATCACTTTTCCTACTTTGACCTGCTTTCTTCCCCAGAGATTCGCTCTTTCTGATAGTTCTTCACCGTGAGAGACTAACTTGTCTTAATGTCTTTCATGACAACTGAACATAAATTTTAGTCTTCTACTTTTGAGCTCGACATTGCTTTTACAGCCCCTTCTATAGCTTCCCACTGTTTCTATGCACGTCTCAAGCAGCTGAACTTAAGTCGGTTGCTTTCCGAAGTGAATAAATGAGCTGTGTTAGAGGCTTGACTGTTTGTTGGCTTTTTTTTTTTTTTTTTTTTTTTTACCCCCACAGAAGAGTTTGTCTGGCCATCTAGCACTGGGAGATGCAGCATCTCCATGTGATCCTGTACACCAGACACCATCTGGACTGGTTTTCTCAAGGCCAGGGATTCCACTATGTACCAGAAGAGTTGTTGTTCATACATTATGGTGATCGTGAATCCCACCGCGTGCCCCTTGGCCTCTTTCTTTGTGTCTGTAAAATGTTACATAAAAATACGGAACTCTGTACCCAGTATTGCTCACTGAATGTTGAGTATAAATCTGTTTTCTCTCATATCAATTTCAGAGAGATTTACTGTTTTGTCAACAGTACAAATGGCGTGTGTGCATTCTCCTGCTGATATCCTCCTGTGTTTCAGCCTTTAAAAGTTCCCTCAGGCAGGGATCCTGTCTTTCTGAGTATCTGGAAAGCAGCTAGAACAGCCAGCAGCTAGAACATAGTATTTCTTCATGCAAAGAGGGAAAAAAGAAAGAAAAAAGATTCTGCGGTATCAGTGGGATTGCAAAGGTTGCAGTGAAAGCTCCTACTGCTGAATACTGAGTTCTATTTGAAAATATAATGCAAGAGAACACACCGCTGTTCCTGGCACCCCTTTGCTTGAAAGGAAAGCAGTACCTTTTGCTTCAGATATGCAAATACAGGTGCTCTTTACACTTCCTCGGCACTTGAGAAATTAAAACGAAAAGAAAGGGATCTCCTTCAGTGCCAGCCACTCTTAATTGTGCCGCTCTGTTTCAATATGAGTTTCGCTACTTTTTAAGGGCTCCCCTGCTTTCCTCCCTGTCTTTCTGGAATAGCAAAGTGCTCTCACTTGCTGCTTGGACACTCCCAAGTGCTGCTCGCTGCAGGTGTCAGTCTGACAGTTTATGAGAGCACTTCATAATCCCATAAAGAGACGGAGAGGAGAGCACTTTGCCGTGCACAGCCAGAGATGCTGCTTAGCTTCGTTTGCTCTTCACATGCAAATTAGGAAGACTGCTTTCACTACACAGGCCCTTCAAGGCACACAGAAGTGCAAACATTTTCAGACAGAGTCTGTATCTGGTAAGCAAACATCTTTAACTTTCCACAAGTGCGTCTCCCATGTCCTCCAATCACATAAAAAAAGCATGGAAGCTAAACAGCTAACTAAATAGTTCTTAGGAATAGAAAAATTGTCAAAAGCAAATGAGCTAGCTAGGTAAATAACGAGCTTTCCTTGTGTCTCATTCTTCTATGAGATTCCAGCCATACCAGGAAGGATCTGGGCAAGAGGCATGAGCAGTAGTTTAGGCTGTTGGTAAGTTGGGCATCCAGAGAACTCAGATAATGAGCCTTGAGCTTGTGTAGTGTTAAAAATACGTTAAGCCTGAGGTTTATCTATTTGATTCCTAAGCCTTTAGGATGAAATTGGTTCACGTTGTTTTAGGTTTTTAAAAATTGGAAAGGTTTCTTTAAAAAAATAATAATAATAATACAATTAACTATGTACAGAAAAGAAAACAACAGCGACAGAAATACCCAACAACCAGGGATGTGGGTCTCAGCTTCAGAGAACAGTGACTTGAAAGAAAAAAAACACTGTTCATAAGAAGCTGTGTGGATCCTGATGCAATGAGTGCCTTTAGGACACTTCATTAAAGCACAAGTAGCAAGGGGATGAACTGTTCAGTTTGTAATTCCTTCTTGCCTCTCTGCTACATTTAATTTACTTTTAATATAATTATTCATTGCTTAATACAGCCAAACATTATTTACCTAAATATCTGCACAATAAAATGCGTTTATCCATAATGAGGTCATATCCCTCAGTTGTTTCCATCATATCAAACAGTACTTTGTTTTGCAGAACGTTTTACCAGCATGCCTTGTGTGACCTCCCCTCTCTGTCAGATAGAGGAAGGTGAGGGTATGTTTTTAAGCACAGTCCTGCCTATCTCTGGATATAGAAAACACTACTGCTAGAATTTTTGCAACGTAACGAGCTGCTTGCTCACTCGCTACTCACACAGCATTGCATTACCCAAACACGAAGGGTGCTTTCCACAAGCAAAAAGAGGCTGCGGTGTGTGCTGGGGAAGGTGTTAAGAATACATAGGATAGGGCTTGCTTTCTCTTCTGACTGATACTGGCGTAGAACATTTCTTTTTGGATTTAAGGAGACAGACCGATGCCTTAGCAGTCAATCAGATCCATGATGTGGTTGGGTTTTATAATGCCGTTGTACGTAAAGTTATGCTACTACTTGGGCTTCTGTGGGTGATGGGAGTTCCCACAGTTCTTGCCTTTAGTTAACATCACATGCAAATGAAGCTGTTATAATTCATACTCTTAGGGCGTATAAGTGGCAAATTAGCAACCACTACTTCAGGAAGAGATCGGGTAGCCTTCCCACAGGTAGCACTGGGCTGGAAATTAGGGATGCACATGTAAAACAGAAGCTGGGAAGCTAAATTCCTTTAGGAATTGATTATATGAGTTCCATGGTTTTTCACTTCTGTATCAGATGGGAACGCTGACAAGAGAATGGACTCTGTTTTCTGTGTCATGGAGGTACCTCAGAAGACTGTATAGGCTTCCCATCAGTTCCTTCTCCTTGGAACAAAGAATGTTGAGTCAAATGGAAATCCTCCCACTATTTTGTTGACTCCTGTGAGCTTTGGGCTGCATAACGGTCAGCTACGTGAAGTGCATATCCCCAGCCTGTAAACTGTGTCTCTTTAGAAGAGAATCCTGACTGAAGGGCCAAGCCTGAGGCAGTCTCTGTATCAGCATTTGGGTATGTCAGTAGAACAGAGTGTGGAAAAACAAGCACTGTTCCCCATGCTTTGGATTAATAAAGAATTTCCTGGGACTGGCAACACAGTACATTGAAACAAAAAATGAAAATAGCAACAACAACAAAAAACTCTTTGTAATAAATTTCCATGTAAGGAATGCCTGTCTGAATTTTGGTTTCACTCAGTTTGTTGCACTGGTCTATGTGTAGCATCCTTGTGTGTCATTGTCCTTGAAGATGGTTAGCACCTTTTATCCACAGTCTTCAAAGTCACTGCAAAGCAGTAATGAATTAAACTGCACAGTGCCCCTGCTAGTTAGGTAAATGCCATTTCTGTTCCCACAGATGGGGGGAAATGAGGCACAAAGAGGTTAAATGCTTCACCTAAGGTCATGCTCTAATGCATCATTGTCCTTTTTCTGCATGGTGAGGGCTCTGTCCCCCCTGCCGGAAAAACTGCTCAGAACTGTTCTTGGACTCTGAGCATATCTGATGAATCCCCTTCACACTGACAAAAGTTGGGAGCTGGAATTATACTCTTGTCCTTCAGCTATCTAGGGTGGACTTCTGAAGCTTGAATTAAAGGACGTCTTTATTAGCTATCTATGGTGGTAGTAGGTAATAATTTAATAACACCTCTTTGTTGGCCTATCCAACACAGGGCTACATGATCACTGTGTACAACAGCCATGTAGCAAAGCACAGATTAGTCCTGGGTCTGTGATACGAACAAGGTCTTACACTGGCTTGAAGCTTTCTGCTTTCCATTTGGGCATGTTTTAGGGAGATAGCAGCACTCCTTAACACAGTAATGCTTGTTTCCGTATAGATTAAACTTTTACATACACTTCCATCTTCACCAATTTGTCAGTCCCCTCCTTTCTCTTACCCCCATAGTTTTGGGAAACAGCTGTCATCACCATCTCACTGATGAGGACAAATGGTGAAAATGACAGAAATGTCATTCTGTTTGCAAACAAGATAAAAGCAAACCTGAAACTCAAATGCACTTTCAACCATCAAGTGGAGAAAACTGTCATCAGATCAAGACTCGATGGTAAAAGAATCCTCTCCTGTTCTTATTTTATATTCAGGCAGAGAAATGAAATGATGAGAACTAGAAAAAGCAAGTTTCAGGATCCAACACCCATAATCCCTAAGGGGTTGATAGGCTTTTTTATATATTTCTCTTTATCACAAGACTATCCAGGACATGTGAATGATCATACTCTCTTCCACTCCCAAGTGGCTTCAAATCTGTTGTTCAGCTCATGATCACAGACTCCGTATGAAAACATAGTGCCTCTAAATGTGTCAGCTCTAGGGGATGAGCCAGAGCTTATGAGACAAAGTTTTGTCGGCCAGGTGTTTTATAAAAACTTTTTTTTTAATGTAAATATGACTTTCTTCAGAAATACTTGCAGAGAGGTGTGTTTTTCCTGCACTGTTTCCACCTTATTACCTCTCTGACCAGTCAGCAGTGAACAGCTGCCAAATAGTCCTCTCACATCTCTGCGGACAGTACAGTGTGTACCGCTCCTCCCACCATCTCTGCTCTGGAGCTGTTGCATATGGAGGTGGCAATGCCAGACCCATCATGGTGAACAAAAGCTTCATTGAGGCTGGATTGCTATTGATTGCAAGGAGGTAACTCGTTCCTTGTGTAAGCAGAATGAAGAGAGTGTTCTGCCTGCCTGGATTGTTCTATCCTGTCTTACACTTCGTACACCTATGCCGGTGTGTATATGTGAGCATACATCATTCATCTGCTTCTGAAATTCCACAGGTTTTGATTAGCTCTGTTTTGTTTTGTTTTTGTTTTTTTAATTTGGATATCTGTTTGGCTAAAACTCTGTCCTTCCAACTTTGTCTAAAAAAAAACCTGGGATGTTTCTATAATACATCCTTTTCTCTCAGGTTTTTTTGCAGCTAGGAGGGGAAGCTGTGTGCTGTTCTTGCACTGGTGTTTTTACTCTTTTGTATATACCACCTTCTGTCAAAGTCAGCTGGGGAGGTGGGGACAGGAGATGTCCTACAGCCTCTTTGAATCTACACGTCACATATCATCAGTTACTTTTTGACAAGTTCAAGCAGTCAAACTCCATAATGAAATGCCATCCCCCTGGTAGCTGATGTGTACTGAAGGGTTCTAAAAAGACTGCAATAAGCAGAGATTCTTTTCTTTGGTCCTCCAAGCAACAGTTTTATGGTGCTGATGAAGTAGTTTCATCAAGAATTCCTTTGACCTCTCAAAAGAGAAGATAAGTTCAAGCATGTAAATTACATTTGATGGTATATAAATAGAACTTTATGCTTTACATACCATCTGTGTCCAGTGAGAAGGTCTTTATCCTAGAAGCTCAGCACTGACTTTAGTCCTCTGTTGTTCAGATTAATTACATGCTTTAGGGATACTGAATGAAGCTGCTTCCCCTGTAAGACCAGTCTTCTAAAATTGTGATTTTGTTTTAAATTCCTTAAGTCCCACTTTGTTAGAAGCAGACAGAGAAATGAAGGAAACTTTTGCAAATTCGTAGGCATTCTGTTAATAAAATTTTCTGAATCAAAATAAAGGCAGGAAAATGTCCTTCATAAGCGCATTCAACGTACAGTGAACATACATTGCATGACCTGAACTAGGTGAAACAGCCTTTAGAGTAAATAGCCACACTAGTCCTTGCTGAAGTTGGTGGAATTTAGATAGCCGGGTTCCTCCGAGCACTTACACCTTAAGGGGCTGCAGGATGGTGAAGTCCTGGCGTGGGGAAGAATAGAGCGCACTCAGAGGTTTTGGTGCAGGGACAAATATGGGAGGAATAGGGAATGCATTTCCTTTACGCTGGTTCTTTAGGTGCTACTGACAACCTTGTTAAATATTTTAAAGTTTTTTTTTCCTCTTACAGCCTCAGAAGTTCACCTGCTTAGGTAAATCTCTTGGGCTGGGAACCTAAATTAACAACTGTGTTGGTTCCTGGTGGAGGGAGATAAACAGTGCTGATTAATCAAACTCAAGGAAATGCTAATCATGTTGTTTTCTGAATCTCCGAGAAGTTGCAGAGTTTGTTTATAGGTAAGGGAAGTGGTTCTAGCCCTAGTGCTTCTTTCTCCTTCTGCACTTAAAGTCTTATTAACCAGAACGTGTCCTTTCTGGTTTTCATTCTTAAATTGATAGACAAACCAGAGAGGGACAGGACACAGATCCGGATAAAAAAAATGATGAATGGTGAGGAGCCCTCTCTTGGCTGTTATAGACCCTATTCAACGTCAGCACATTGAGTGTAGTAAATAAACCCTAAAAGACTATCAGCATTGGTGATTTCTACATATTGCTTTCTACAGTGCTTCAAAGAACAGGTGAAGAGTAATAATAATAAAAATAAAAAAGTTACTGGCTCTTTTTGCTGGTGGGACCTTTTGGATGGACCTAAAAGTTTGCGTTTAAGAAGATAGTCCATTGACAAGTCCAAAACCAGAGTTAGTGATACCTAAATCTTTTTGAGAAGCCTGGACGTGCGTTTCTGGTATTGGGAAGGATTTTACTACATTCAGGTTGAAATTCCAAAAGCAGAAATATCACCCCAGTGGTATATCCTTTAGGTTCTACATCAAGGGGATAGATGTTCATTCTTGATTACCTTTCCTTGGCGTATCACTTGTCCCTACCAGGGAGGAACTCCTTCTTGGCATGACACTGGGCCACATAGTATATATGTGAAATGGCCTCAGCTTGACTTCAGGTGTGGGTGTTTCAGTTTTGTACATAGCACCACTTAAAATCTTTCCTTTGTTAATGTTGCTAGTGTGAGGACCTTGAAAAGGATTTCCATTTCTTTCTTTGCTACTTTTGTACAAATCTGGGAGAGAAGTTGCACAACTGTAGGTATTCTTCTAATGTGTGACCAAGTGCCATAGTGTGTGTAGAGGGATCTGCAGGTATTGTAAAAGCAGCTCAAATTTTACCAGCAGAAAAGAAATAATTTCTTTAGAGCAATATTCAGACTGGGAAGAAAAAGACAACTCAAAACCTTCACTTAAAACTCCTTCCATTGGAAAGTGATTTTTTTTTTCTTTTAAAATTGGTTTTGAAGCATAAGTGGAAATTCCTTTATAGATGTTCCAGAATGCAGCTTTGATCATTCTTGTACAGAGCAACTTACTGTCCATATGGGAACTGTTGAATCAAGGCCTGAACCTCTGACTGACCACCTGAGGCAAGCACTGAGTCAGCCACAGGAGCACAGGTGAAGGCAATTCAGCTGTGCAACCAGAAGGGGTGGAGCCAGGCTGCACCTCTCCTAGACCCCATTTAAGGGCTGACTGTCACTGAGGAAGGGTCTCTTCCTGGAGATTGCTCCTTGTGGAGTTTTTGTAAGCCTGCAACACTGGTGAGCACCTTTCATTTATATTTGATTATTTTCTCCAATATGGTAATCTTACCAGTCTAACTTCTCTGTATACTGTATAACATCTATATACTTATTAACTGTACACTGTTATGAAAACCTGTTTGAGTGATTCAAATTTTGAGGAAAAAGGGAGCCTGACCTAGAGTAGATTTTTAGAACATCTGCTTTGGAAGAAGTTTCGCAGTCTCAATTTTCTGTTTTCAGTGATTACCTCACACTACTGCCTGAAGATCTAGAAGAAATCTTTAAAGTAAGACATCTCTTTTTACAGTTCTACTGACTATTCATTTTCCTGCCCTACTGAAGGCCTTGTTAAAAGCTCATGACATTCAAGGTTTGCTTGTAAGTGATTTTCAGAGCAATGCTTTTCTACGAGTGAACCATGATGGTGTACAATGGCATTCTGGATGTCTGTTCTCCATCCAGTGTTATTAACCCTGTTGCACATGGTCTGCATCCTGAATAAGCACTGCAACCCAAACCAGGTCATTTGTGTTCCTGTCTTTTGCCTTTGGGCTTGAGTAGGAGCCTTGAACATCCTCTCCATAAATATCTCTTGTAAAGTGGGTCATTAATTCTTTAAAATGTTTCACTGTCAAAATAGCAGTGTGAAGGGGTGCTTGTTTTGTTTTCACGTTTTCTAATAGTTTACAGAAAAGATCTTCTTCTTTTTCTGGCTTTCAGCTTCAAAAGCTTTCTTGATAAATTCATTTGCCCACCTTGGGCAATGACAAAAAGTTGGAAAGGCAAATCCTGCCCTCACCCATGTAACATCACTGCTGTAAATCCCTTCTTCCCTGGCATTAGAGCAGGCTGTGTTTTCAGGCTCAGTGCCTGTGCACAGCAGGAGGAGATGTGGGCCTTACATCTGATCATAGGCAGAGCTTTTCAGAGGCACAACTGGAAAGGAAGACATCAGTTACTGCTGTATGGCCATGCCTGGGTTTGCTACTTCAGCTTTATTATTATTTTTTAAACAGCTCTGAGGATGATGAACAAATAATGATAGCTGTAGCTCATTTAATCTACCTCTTCTGGCACTCCAGGGCTGATTGAAAGAAGGAGCAGGGACAACTTTGGTCAGCAGAAACAACAAATTTTATTAAATCTTCTTGAAGGACAGGTCCATGATAGAAAAACGAGCACATTTTGCAGGGCTGTATTTGTTGTTGTTGTTGTTTCTTTCTCTTCAGAATCTTTAACGCACTTTACAAGATTAATTCCCAGCTAGCTCTAATTGGGAGATCTGCCGTTGCTGGCAAGATTATCTGGGGGATATTAATCATTTCCTCAGCGGTCAGTAGGAGGAGGTGCAGAGTTGACATCTCTGCTGCTTTACCAATGATTTGAGATAACCTATCAGCTCTTCAGTCATGATGTGCAGAAGCATTTTTAATGCTCTTAATATACTGCTTTTTTCACTCATTTGTGCTGATCCTTATGCAGCTCTTTCTCATTTGTTTGTATACCCATTTTTCTGTGTCTCTCTCTCTTGGTCTTTATCTCATTCTCCCATACATCCTTGTTGTTTTTTCGTCATCCTTCCGCTTCATCTTTGTGTTTACTCAGTCTCTGTTCTCTCTCTCTCTTTTGTTTTTCCCCTCTGTCAACTTGTTTTTCTTTAGTCTTATTTTTTTTGTGTGCATGTCTCACTTTCTCTCTACTCTCCCTTCTCTACTCATCCTTTATCTCTTTCCCACTCTTTCTCTTTTTTCCAATTCCATTAGTGAAAGTAGATAATAACTTGTGAATTCAAGTGGAACTTCATTTCTGAAACCGTACACTCATGCTGGAACCCATTAAGCTCGATAGCGAGAAATGAGAGAAATCATAATTATCAGGCCAGTAAAATACATGAAACATAAAATTTGTCAGGGAAAGTAATTGAAATTATTGGAGCAGTTGGGTCCTGGTGCTGTGCAGACCCTCAATGATAATGGAAAGGTTACGGGCAATGTTTAGCAATGCTGATGAGGCCCAAGGTGACTCAACGCCACCACAGTCAGCAACTTTATGCTCTGCTTACATTAATTTGCTAATCCATCTTTGGAAATGGCCAGGCTGAGCAGTGCACTGGGGTTCGTAGAACCCTTGCCAAAGAGCCAGTATAGGCAATGCTGCAGAACTTTTGCTTTCGTTTTCCTATTACTTTATCTCCCTCTCTTCTGTTCCTTTTCACATCTCTGCTTCTTTCCTCCTGTCTGGTCTTCCCATCCATTTCCCTCCACAGCTATTGCAGGGTCTGTCTGTACAGTCACAATATGTTGATTATTTCAAGCTCGTACTGTAGCAGTCCCATCCATTCCTCTAGTATTCCCCTCAGAGGAGCTGTGTTTAATTGCAAACTACCAGGGAAGTTCAGGAGCTGTTGCTGAAGTTGCCATTCTCTCTTTTTGGGTGGGGAGGCTAAATCAAAGAAAACCGAAGTTGTCAGCATCCGAGCTGGACATAATACATTTATCTTTGGCCGTGCTCTCCCTTACCACTAGATGAGCCTTCGTCCAGTTCTTGATTTAAGAGATTGCTGGCACCGTTGGAGAGCAGTGCAGCCTTCAATGCAGCTAGCTGATGCCGGTTCAGTGCATACTAAGTATCCTTTTGGGTTTGGGGTTGTATAATGAAATGTTATTGCATTTGCTTCAGCAAGGCAGCCCTGAAAAATTGGCACAACCGTTGATCAGACAAGGTACAAAATCTACTCTCCCACTCTCGTAAAGGCAAATGCTAATGAACTATTTGTTCTGCGCAGAGAGAATGGTTTTGCAGGGCTCTTTGTATTTAAAAGAGGAAGAGAGAGAGAGAGGAAACAGCATCTGCTACCCTTTAGAGCCTGAAACAGCTTGTGAGAGTTACTGAATCATCCAGCCCTGTCTTTATTTCTGAAGGGTTGATGTGATCTGGAGGCAATGGCACAGGAGCCTGCGCTTTCTCCTTAGGATTGTTGTGATCGTGCAAGCCCTGATCTGAGTAGCCCGTTACTATCTTTCTGTATCTGTTATAACCTTGCTGACCCATCCTCTGCCCATTGCGTCTAGAGGGGGGACTTTTTCACTCCCCCAGTGGTAGGGCCCAGCCACGTGCAGTGCTCAGAGTGTCCAGGGGCTGTGTTCAAGGGATTGAGGTGCTCTCTGCTGGGCATCCGCTTTAGTCCCATCTGGCAGAGGTGGTATCACCCCATTCTTCTGAAAGGACCTCAAAGCCTGATGGGGCTCATCTACATGACCTGGGCATGGAAGTAATTGTTCTCTTGCATCTTAGTGGCCTTTTCCAACCATAATGATTCTATGACTCTGTGAATCCATGTGAAAAGAGGGTAGGGTCTGTTACGGTTCCCCTAATAACCTTTTTCTCTCTTTAGTCCTAACTGTCGTGTGCTTCCCTTGCTGAGGGACTGCTGCATTCTAGTAGCACTCCAATGTAAGCAGTTCTGTGGGTTGCATTGGCAGGAGGACTGCGTTCTCCAGCTACATGCACTGCTAAAAAAAATAAATAATAGGAAACCTGATAAAGACAAAAATACAAACTTTAATGAAATGAAATCCCCTCTCCAGCAATTATTCCTAAGCTGTGGTGGCGGCGAGCCTGTCATTTTCACAGCAGAATGCAGTTAGCTCTACTAGATTTCAAACCCCAGAAAAAAAGGGTATTTAACAAGGTGTCCGAGCAGCCTCTTAGCAGCAGTGGCGGGAGCAGCACAGCTTATTAAGGCTGATGCCTTGGTTCAAAACAGAGCTCCTTATTATGGGGAATATGTGGAATATGTTACATGTGGCTTGTCTGAGGGGTCCAATTGTAGATATATCTTCTATTACATTAATATTTCTCTGATGGCGATTATGAAACCTCGCTGCTGCAATTCAGGAATAATCTTTGGTTGTGTTTCTGGCACCCCCACTCTCCCCCCCCTTAAAAAAACCACTCTTGTGGGGAGGCACTGGGTTTAAGAAGTCTCTGCACAGTCAGAGAAAACAAGAAATCAACAGCTGCAGTGCCAGTGGATAATAGAGAAGTTATATGGCACTGGAAGAAAATGAGACATCATTACAAATGGCCTGGGAGCAAGAATTATCACCAGCTCTCACAATGGCTGGAATGCTCTTTCCCCCTGACACTTGGGAAGATAGCCTTCACGTTTCAGGGACTGAGATTATATTGGTATTTCTGTCCCTGGGAGCCTGGCTTCTGTAAGTGGTTGAGAGAAGTTGTAAGCAAGCCCAGGGGAAGATGAAAGAGGGGATCGTTTTCTTCCTTGCTGAATTGTTTTTTTTTTTTTTTTTTGCTTCTGGCAAAATCTGAGCCTGCTGTTCCCTGGCAGCGTGAGCGCTGCTCCTTCTGTGTTGGCTCAGCCCTGGAGGGTGAGCAATGGCTCACCAAGGCAGAAGGATGTAGCATCCACATTCATATATTTGCACCCCCCAAGAGGCAGTGCTCTGCCCTGAGGTGGTCTGGGAAGCGTCTCCAGTGGTGCCAAATACCCTGCTCCATTCTCCAGCCAAGCAGTGTCTGTAAAGCAGCAGCTTTCTGTTGGCGTCGTGTTGCCAAACCCTGAATTTATGATGAGCCTCGTGAGCATCCTTCTGCCCTGAACAACTGCAGCAGCTGACAAGATTTCGTGAGACCTTCCGCCCTCCTTATTTGTTTGAAATACACAAAGTAAAAAATGGTTTCCTGCTCTTCTGGCTGCAGGGAAATATCTGGAAATACATGGAATGCATTTATCTCAATCCTGACGTCACATTACAGAGGGGAAATTAGAAAGAAGTTGACTTTATTAAGTCGTGTTATGATTTTTAGGTTATGGTTAATTCTTTTTTGACTTGATAATTTGCTACAGGAATGGAGCTTGGGAATGGTTGCTTCGATAAATAAGTCTCAGATGATTCCAATATTTGAAAGGAGCGTATAAACAGGAGGGGGAGCGACTGTTTACAAGGGTGGATAGTGATAGGACAAGGGGTTTTAAAGTGAGACAGGGGAGGTTTAGGTTGGATATCAGGAGGAAGTTTTTCACACGGAAGGTGGTGACACACTGGAACAGGTTGCCCAAGGAGGTTGTGGATGCCCCATCCCTGGAGGCATTCAAGGCCAGGCTGGATGTGGCTCTGGGCAGCCTGGTCTGGTGGTTGGCGACCCTGCACATAGCAGGGGGGTTGAAACTCCATGATCATTGTGGTCCTTTTCAACCTAGGCCATTCTATGATTCTACAATGGTATTCATTCCTCTAAGATCATTATGGGAGCTGAAGTCTGATATTCTCTCTAAACTTGTGCCATTGCTGTAGTTTTTGTTGAGGTTCTTAACTGGGCTAGTAGAGGTAGATTAGTTTGCTTCCCTGTAGCAAGCTATTTTTTCCTCTTATTCTGAGACCTCAAGTGGTAGCAGAATCGAGAGCTGCGTAGGTTGAAAACGCTACCAAATAACATTTATGTTCGAGAAAAGATCATTTTTCTTGTGATGAAGAGATGAGGGGATGAGCAGTTCTGAAACTGCTTTTCTTCCAGTCAAAGTCCAAATAAGTTTTGGTGGCAGCAGTGAAGTTTCTTCGCTTGTAAACTTTTTTTTTTCAGTTTTGCACTTTGAAAATTCATACCGAAGCTGCAGAAAAATAAGACTCTCGAATGGCTCAATCTGTGTATTTTCTCATTTAAAAAAACAAACATATAGTAGATTTCCATGTGATAATATGAATAGTCCAGATTTTTTTTTTTAAAGGGACTTTAATTTTTAATGAGACTGATCCTTCAGCCCGGTTATAAATAACTCCCAGCACTTAATTAAGTCCAGTGAGGAAGACTGTGGAAGCATCTCGACCTGAGCTAGCGAATGGCAAGCAGAAAATGTAAGTGATGGGATGGGCTGGTAAAGGGTTGCTTTCAGCATTCTGCTGTCCCTTTAAATCTCTCACTACACGAGCACGGCAATACGGCACGCTGAGCGGGGCTCCTGCTTCTGGTGCTCTGTTAAAATGTCAATTTTAAGAAAAAAAAATGTCTCTAGGTCAGTCTTTTGAGGTCTGGAAATGTGTCTGCTTGTGTGGGTGCTGCTGGCAAGCGGTTCGTAGACACCAGTGCATCAAAGTGTCTAAACAACAGGGCATAGCTGGGAGCAAGCCGGAAAATGAACTGCAAAGAGTGGGGCTGCCTAGTGCATATTAAACCAACTCACAGGCAGAAGCGATCAGAGAGAAGAAGGCCTGGTTGTGATCCGCTTCAGCCTTCTGTAGTATGTGTGGGGTGAGGGAGTGAGTGTTAAAGGTGTCGTAGCTGCCTGAAGAAAAGTGACCCATGCCAAGGGAACATCTGGGCTCCATAAACACAAGGCAGGGCTCAGGGGCAGGTGGTTTTTAAGCTGCTGCCATCATAAGCTCTTGTTTTAACAGGTGAGCAATGGATCTGGCTGGCATTTTTTTCTTTTCAGATTTCAGCATGATGTTGTAATTAAAGCACCAAGGAGCTCTGGCACTGCGAGACATGGATTGTGCCCCGACTCCTCCGCGTGTCCTCTGTACAGTTGTCAAACCATTTAGCTCTGTGCCTGGGCAGGTAGTTGAGAATACTGCTGTAGCTGAAGTGCTTTGGGACTCTCTCATTTTTCAGGTTGCTATAAATTCCTATTAGAACAATACGGTGATTGCTTGTGGAGGCACATATTACAATATTTCCGCTGACTGTTTCCACAGAAAATGAGTATTTTACCCTAAGGTAAAACAAAGAAGCAATAATATTTTGATGTTTGTAGCGAACCCAGTTGTTTTTTACGTGGCAGAAGTAGGCCCAGTCAGGTAGAACCATAGAACCGTGGCATATCCTGAGTTGGAAGGAGCTCCCAAAGGTCATTGAGTCCAGTTCCTGGCTCCATGCAGGACCACCCAAAAAAATCAAACCAGATGTCTGGCTCAAACCCTGTGTTAGCACAAGGCAAACCAAGTCATGTGATTAGTGATTTTTGGAGTACCTGGGTCCCCCCACCACAATCCTTTCCATCCTTCTGGTGTTGCTGGATAGGTAACTGGAAAAGAAGTTCCAGAGCAGGGAGGTCACGGATGTTTCTAAGTTGGAAATCTGGAGAGAAGGGATTTGCTCAGACCTTGCTGTCAGGATCACTTTGGAAAAGGTCCTCTGCCACTCAGCTCTGGGCTTTAGCACAGCTGACACCTTAGAGTCCACAAAGTGGGATGCTGCCAATGGCATGAAAGCTTTAGTGTTTGTCCAGTTTTCTGCAGGCTGGTAAGAGTTTGTCTGGAGCAGCATGGAGTTTGGCCTTTCTACATGAAGGTACAACATGTCTGCTTTCTTGTCGCAACTTCTTGGGTGTCTGGCCCAGCTCTTTGCATCTTAGTGGCAGGTATGTCCCAGAAGGTAGATGAGCTGCCCTGTAAAGTTCTCAGCAGCAAACAGCTCACAGCATTGCGATGAAACTGTCTTTTTCTTGTTTTCCCCATTCTTCTTACAGAATGAGTCGGTATGTGGTAGAACAAAGTCCCTGACACCGCTTCAGGTGTTATTCCTTGGATTATTCTGCTTCTCCCTCTTACTGCTCTACCATGCAATCATGTCTAAATCAGTTAAAGCAGTGGTATGACAAAAGCTGTTCCTGCGCTGATGGACCAGGCACATGGCCAGAGAAAATACTTGTCTGTTGCAGAGCACTGCCGGCTTGGAAGTTAGTCTGTGGCCAAGCGTCAAACCTTTTCAAGTGGAGACAAATCTTCATAGATTTCAGTGGACCTTCAGTATATTACTGAATGTAGTTTTCTAGTTATTACTTCATTTCAGAAGGCTGTGAAGGCTTGTAGGGATCTGCCTTTTAGAGAGACATCTCAGTGTATGATGACCTCTCCCAGTCTGTCATTGTTGCCTGTTGTAGTTTGGATTTGTGAGAACCAGTAGATGAGGAGAATTGATTTGACAAGTCTAAGATTTTCTCATAGTTGTTTTTCAGAGCTACTTGCTAGCTAACGTCCATAAACATATTACTGGCTTTGCAATAATCCTTAACTAATAATGTGTTTTCCATCAGTTCACTGAGTCTTATTATACCTCCTGGTTACTGTAGTCCTAGATCACACAGTGATCTTGTTCTTGCAGGGAATATTGCCTTTCTTTCATACAGCTTTTAATGAATTCAGAAATTTCCTGTCTTCTCATGAAGTCACTTATCATGGAGACTCCTACCAGGGAATTCACTAGCTGGCGTGCTTGCTGAAAGTGAGCAGATGACTGAAGTTACTTTGTGTCACATGCACTCGTTTGTGGAACAATATTTTTGCACTAATCGCATAGATGTTGGTTTCCCTGCATAGTTATGTCAGTTGTACAGTTTGAAGCACCTACCTAATACATTGTAGTTGCCTGTGTGCATACAGAAGCTGTATTGCTGAGTGTCTAGGCTGGATAATGTTAAAAGCTATTGCACTTTATGCTTCCACAGAAGTGCAGAGGAATACGCAGGCCAGGCTGGATGTAGCTCTGGGCAGCCTGGTCTAGTGATTGGTAACCCTGCACATAGCAGGGGAGTTGAAACTCGATGATCGTTATGGTCCTTTTCAACCCAGGCCATTCTATGACTCTACGATTGAATATGTTTAAAAAATAAGTAAATAAACTTGAGTTCCATCCTTGCAGATGTGTCAGACTATTGGGAAGCAAAAATAAGCATCAGTAAATTGGCAGTGGTGCTGCATGGCAGTGATATCAAAATGAAGAGCATGCTGAAAACAATAAATACCTCATTCTTCTGAAAGCATTGAAACATTAAAAAAAAAAAGTCTCTGACAGGTAGTCTATACTTCACCAAAGATCTGCTTTCACCTTCAGAAGACTTCGTGTCTTCAGGTAATACGTGTCGATGCAGGACAGGTCAGTACCCATAGCACTGAGCGTTGTGTTGTTCTGCACATGCTGCTACTTACTCACGTGCTGTAACTGTAACACTTGTGGTTGTGATGGGTGTTGAGTTGCTTGTGTTTGTATTTTCCATAGCTCCATTTCAGCTTACTAGTATTTGTTCCCTGTCCTGACCTTAAATTACCTGGAAAGTTCATGTTCTAAGTGCTGTTCAGTGATCACAACTGCTAAATAGGGATCTTCCTCCCTCAGAGAAACAAACTAAACCAAAACAGAAATGCTAACAGCACACAGAGTAAATGGATGACATGAGTGCTCAGGGAGATCTGTGAGTCATGGTGAGAAAGAGCCAGACTGGTTCCCCAAGGCTCAGTCACCTGGAAACTCCGATGGAAGTGTTGATGCTGGAAGCTCAGAGAAAGCGAGCAGTAGGAGCCTTTGCTACAGTAAGAATTCACAACGTATCTTCATACATGTAAAACCAGGGAAGAGACAAAGCCTATTTGGGGCAGAAGGATATTCTGGTGGGAAATTTCATTTTGTTTCTGTTGAGTTGAATTGTTAAACGTAGAGGTCTGCACTGCTGTAGCTACACTTTTCCTACTTACGCGCTATTTTTGTTGGACTCTGAAGGGCATGCACCTGTAGTGTGGCAGCATATGGTACTTCCATTTATTGAGGTATTGTGTGTTGAACTACGTGTTAGTGACAGCTACCTTACATAAGGATGCTAATTATGTAATTAAGGCAACAGGAGACAGGACTTACGGGTTCCGTTTCAGCTGCAGGCGTGTACTTTATGTGAGACCTTGGGAAAACATTGAAGTGCCTCTTGGATAAATAAGGTACAAGCTTACAAAGTAAAAAATAATTATTCTTCCTTTTCATCTTTCCCCTGTGTTGCAATTTTAGATATTTTTTTCAGGTGGGCCTTAGTTTCTTACCGTAGGCACAAAGTATATCTAGTGCAATGGAGCTCAGCTTCTTCTTGAAACAGGAGTGCCACGGCACTAGTCCTTATCTGCAGAAGTACACAGCTCCTGTTGTCAATAATGAAAGTCATCTCTTTGCACATTGAAAATTTCTGTGGATTTCAGTGAGGAAGAAATGGGAAATTCCTACGGTTAGATGGAAGAACGTGAGGAAATGTATGGAGCATCAGGGCACAGAAACTAGACGAGCCATTGTGCCTTTGCAGTGAAAGGAAACTTTATTTTCTACTTAATTGTTTTCCAGTGAAATAACATGACAGTGCTGCCTGCCCCCACATGAGCTGTCTTAGTGACATGTGGGTTGCGAACACCTGCTCACACCTTATGCTGCACCATATCAAGAATGTGAAATTCCACGGGAAACAGAAAGAGCTCAAACACACCAAAAGCATTGCTGCTCTGCAGCCCCCTCTCCTTTCCAGACTGGGGCCATCCCATGTACCAAAATTATCCTCTATGTCTTTCAGCTGGTATGAGATTCTGAGAGTGCTCGTGAAAGCCCTTTTTTGGGTGCATCAACTATTCTTTATGCAATTGCTCTGAGCTGTTGCTATACATCTGTTTAACATTCCTGACTTGTTGCAGAACTAAAGTTTTCGATATTTAATGCAAAACAATAAGGGGGAAAAAATTCCCTCTCACCAGTCATTTGTCTTCATCACAAGAGGTGCTCATCCCTGGTTTCCATGGCAATCGTGCAACTTGGTGATTTGTTGAAGTTCACACCTCCCTCTCAGCTATGAGAGAGGAGATGCTAAAGGAGAGGCCAATGTAATTACTAACCTTACAGCTCTCCAGCAGCCCTGGGGCTTATCTGCTTCCATCAAGAGAGGGCTGTGCCTGAAGTATGGGAACCTGACAGTAAGAGGAGTTACGCTTCATGGAAGGCTGAGGAGGGGCCAGAGGAAGCCGAAGGTGAAAGGTTTGTTTACCTCTAGAAGATACCAAGCATGAGGTACACGTGGGACATTTTGTACCGCATTAAGTGTTGCAGTTAGGAAAGTCCAAAGGATGATCCCGCATGTATTTTGTCTCCCACTACACTCACAAGTACTCATATATGAGAGAATCTGGAATAGCTCCACCAATGCTAATAATAAATAAGTGCTATTATACTTCTATAAAGCAAGGTGAGGTGGGAGGAAAATTGGTCCTTTTTGATTGTGGTTTGCAGCAATACTGCATTGTCATTACCTCTCCTATGAGGGTGTTTCTAGAGCAAGCAAATTAGAAGTTAAAGGAGTACTAAGAAAGCACTTTATTCCTGTGAGCACTGTCATGGCACTATCATAGCTCCAAGTGGAAAGGTAGTGGGGTCACCACCTCTCAGCAAACAAGCTCTAGGTCCAAAAATCACCATGAACCTCAACTACTTGCTTAACATTCAGGAGCTCAAACATTTTCAGTGGCTGACAGGACCTTCCCTTTGAATGTATACAGTAAAGTGAGACATTGGATGTCAGTACAGCTGCTGATGGGTGTGCAAAATGAGCAATAATACGTAGGCAAGGGATGGAAGTTAGCTCTGGAAGAAGTGCGTGCCGTTCTTGAGAAAATTCTTGGTCCCATTTAATATCTCAGATGGTGTGAATGGTGGTGCATAGTGATTGAAGAGAAGGAACTAGGAAGGAGAGGGGTTTGTTTATTGTAGCTCACTAGCACTTTCTTCGTTCTCTTTTCCTTGGCTGCGTTGTGGAAATGAAAATGAAAAATTAGGACAAAAATCCAATGAATTCTCTATGGGCAAAAAACAGGAGCAGGAGGCGGGGTATCAAGCTGTTTTTCCCTCCAGCTCTTTAGGACCTACTCTGCACTGTAAATCCTCCTGAACGTTAAAGCTCTGCCTAGAGTTATTTCTGGACCTTCTTCCCGTGACGGAGGGGAATGCTGAATGACTCTGAGCTCTCAGCCTCTGAGTAAGATTTACTATCACTTTTTGTCCTTGTTGTCTTTCCAAACTGGTCATTTGGCTACAGCAACTATATATGTATTTGTATTTGATTTCTGTGGCCCTGGAGATTTTAAGGAGGGAGAAAAGAAATACATATAAATTCATTGGGTGTCAAAGACCTGCTTGTTTGCTTTAGATCTCTTAACAATCCTGCTCCACTTCCCACTTCTGTATTCTCTATTCAGCTTGAAAAATCTATGTTTGAGCCAAAGGGGATTTACATGGTAATAGTTAACTTCAGCAGATAGTTTTGTTGTTCTTCTTCTTCAAGTTTTTTAAACAAATATATAGAATCAGAAGACTCTGGGGAATGTCATAAGATTCAGAATTGCTTGAAGCAAATGAACAATGGTGTAAAGGAAAAAAAAAAAAAACAAACTGTAAAGGAAGAACCCAAGCAGTACCAAAGACTGGTAATTCCATGTGAATAGTAATGAGTGTGTTGTAGCTCTTTTTAGAGCCAAAGAGAAGCCATTGGCTGGGCAAACGGATGAGAGTAGAGGCAACTTCACACTTCTAGAGTAAAGAGTTCAAATGTCTGCAGACCATCACTTGTATCTAAGACGTTTGGTGTGTGCTGCCTTTGAAATGAGAACTGATTTGACCTGAGTCCTTCACTAAAAGCCAAAACCAGAGCCATCATTTTCAGTAAGTTCGATCTTTTAACACTATACTGTTTATTTCCTCAGCATCTCTTATCTCAGTTGATGTCTTTTGTTTTAGTCTAGCTAAGGCAAACTGAAAGAGTTTTCAGCAGAGGCACAACTGATGTTCCCTGTGTGTCACTGGCATGTCACATCTCTATCTCCAATGGACCATCTTTCCTTCCCAAAACTGTGTTTAAGACTATTGAAGATTTTTGTCATGGTAGGAACGTTCCAGTTAAGTGTGAACCGGCTGTGAAACACTCAAGCCTGACGTGGTGCTAAGAGCAGAAGTACCTTACTTGTCAAGTATTAATATCACTGAAATTTTACCAATATCTCCCACATAAATCATTAGCCCCTTCCAGCCCTCCTTTCCCCTACATGCCAGCTTGTCTGTAGTCTTGGGCAGTTAGACAGCCACAGTGGAGGACTGCTTCTGGTTCTGTAGCACAGTTAATTATGAAGATTATTTTAGGAACCTTATTTCCTTCCAGCTTCCTGCAGCCACACAGTAGTGTACAAGAACAGTACATGCAAATGTTATCAGTCATTCTGTTACTATTATGGCATTGAACCTTGTCACCCAAAAGTCACTGCACCGCTCATCATGTGATCATAGCATTGAATTGGTTATGTATTGTCCGCTGCAAATTTTCTCAAAGTACTATAGAACCTGTAATTACTGCAGGGAGAGTAACGTTTTACCCATTAGGCTAGGAAGCACTCAGAAGCATTGTCTAGGGCATTGTCAACGTTTACAGGAAAATTGCTACTAGTTCAATTCAACCTAATATAGAAGCAGGTGGGTGACTGAGCAGACAAGGTCGTGGTGGCCAAACTTGGCATACACAGTATTGGTCTCAACAAATGTAAATAGAAGGGTGGAATCCTTAGCTTAGTTTTCAAAGCACATTCCACTGTTGTATCTAACTGGACTAGGTTAGAGTTAATTAAATTTGCTTCTTGCTTGTATGATAAATAAAAAAAAAAGGTGAACTAAACTAGATCTGAGTGTTAAGGTACACAGCATCTTACCTCACAACTAGGCAGAGGTTTTGGCCTAAGGGTAAGGCAGGAGTAAAACTAGAAGTCTGAGAAATAGAGGAATTGTGGAGGTAATCTGTCTTCTCATCCTTATTTATTTCCTGTGGACCCGATTGCTTGATTCACCACCTGGAACTGCTAGTGGGGAGATGGAGGGTGCAAGCAGGGAGGCAGAGAAGAACAGCTTTATAGAAGCATCATCTGACTTGTGCAGAAATGAGGCAGGAATGCTCAGGTCCGCGGGAATCCAGCAAGAGCAGCTGTTTCACACAGAGGCAGAGTACCTCTGACCCAAGGCAAAAATGAGTTGATCAGAAGTATATTGCTCGTGCGAGCACTCAAAGGCTGTGGGGTTCTATTTGTAACACTCTCCGTAAACCAGGACGTACTTGTTTTCATGTGAGGTGGAAATTTTCAAAGAGAACATTCTGTGAGAGGAGCCATGTTGCCACCTGTTCGCTTGCACTTCATCTCTGCTTCTCCTTCCTTGCAGCAAGGTCTAGAGGAGTGTAGGTAGTTACAAAACAGGGCAAGAAAGATGTTTTTCTGCCAAGTTTACAGAGTAGTGTGAAGTTCCAGGCCTGGAAGTATTTCCTCTTTTGTTCCAGATAAACATATTCCTGCAAGGATTTCTTGTTGGTTGTGCTTTATTTTAGCTTATCTAGTCTGCTGGTCTTACAGCTAACCTCCCCCACATCTGTAAACATGTACGTGTTCACAAATAACAAGTAGAGGTTGAGATGTGATCAAAATGAAGAAAGGCTGCAAACCCAGTGAATAAATTCCTGTGGTCCATGGGAATGTATAAAACATTTGTCTCTTGAAGGAAAAGAGGAGATTCAGAGGGCAGGAAAGGTGGGCACAGTGCTTTTCTTAGCAGGCATGCAAGTGTGTTCAAAAATATCAGAGTCTGAGAGGGGCAAAACCTGGGAGCTTGCAACTCTGTTCGGTCTTCTAGACTGGAGAGCGTTGACTTATGCAGACTCGCGTAAGGGAGAAGATCTAAAAGCAGTGTTCTGGTTGTTGGAGAAGTAGAACGCGGTGTTACCTTGGCAACCTGAGATGTTCTGTGTTCAAAGGGAAATAAGAGTTTTAAAAAGTCTGGAGAAAAGTCTTCACCAGAGCGGGTGTGCTGGCAAATGGCTCTTCAGAACGGCAGTCACCTGAACGCAGGCACGATAAGACTTTGAGCAGTAGTTGCAGTCTATCTGGAGTCTCCTGTGCATGAGTGCTTAAATCTTGGGGGGAATGCTAAGGCACATGAGTTGTGTATGAGCTGTAACCTTTCATCCTCTTTGGTTTAATCTTTCTAATTTCCCAGGTCTAAGGTACCTCTGTTCATTCACTCACTGAGGAAGGAATAGGTGCTTCTGTAAAATGTCCTTTTATTTCGAATCATGCAAAATGTAAAGTATCCTGTAGAGAAATATAATTCATTTTCAAATTCTGCGGTAGGCGCTGCTTCTTAGGTGGCAAGGTGACCCATTGCATTGCATCTGGAAATTCCCCCTGGAGTACTGCCTATGTTTCAGGGAGGGCACAGTTTGGGGTACTTGTGGGTCTCGTGGATGGTTGAAACTTTCATGAGAGCAGAGCTGAAATCAGGAGAGCGCTGTGCTCTCCATAAGTTTTCTAGTCCGTCCTGTAGCTCCAGGGGCATTAAGCTGCTTGGGCCATTTCTGACAGAAGTTTTTCTAACCTTTAAAAAAAAATCTCCTGGCAGAGAGATTGTATAACAGCCCGAGGTAGTGAACTTCTGGTTCTTATTCTTGCAGATAGAAATTTCTTTTGAATATCTTATCTAATTCTGTTCTGTTGCAAATTAAATTAATTACCTCCTGTTCTATCCTCAGCAGACACAGAGAACAATTGATCACCATCGTCTTTGCTACATTTTACATAATGAGAGACTGTTATCATG
Organism: Gallus gallus; assembly: GCF_016699485.2. Taxonomy (NCBI): domain Eukaryota; kingdom Metazoa; phylum Chordata; class Aves; order Galliformes; family Phasianidae; genus Gallus; species Gallus gallus. Next base: position 81,728,814 of record NC_052532.1, read on the forward strand.
TCATACCTCAGGTTTTCCTAGACTAAACAAGCAGTTCTTGTTCTTTTTTTTCCCCCCTGTATTTTCACAACCTGTTTTTTGAACCCTGCACTTTTCTCAGTGCTATACCCAAGTCTTCAGGTGCAGAGGCAGGCTCTGGGTGGGTGATGTTTGAAGATGATGGTACAAGTCACAGTGAGATGCTAAGCATGATGATACCTTTTGGAAGTAACGTGACAATAGACATAAAATGGCAGTGATCATCACATGTAACTCATTTGATATAGCATTCTTGACAGCCAGTAGGGGTGTTTAAACCCATATCCTTACATGGAGTCTGCTTCCATGAGTGCTCCACTGTATTAGCTGGGCAGGGTTTTTTTTAATTATTTTTTTTTTCCCAAAAACAAAAACATAGTGCTGCTTAGGAAGAACAGCAGCCAAAGAAGTGCATGCATATTAATAGTGAAATGGTGTGTAGGGAAGCTGGGTCTTTCTTTGCTCTCTCAGAAGGAATGGTAACATGTGGGCACAATGTGACTGGGCAGTGAGCAGAATAACCTTTCCAGCCTTGTAAAAATAGTCTCTATGTCCAAATAGTAGAAGTGATTCTGGGTCACTGGAAAGTTGTTCAATGCTGTGAATTGTTTGCAGAGATACTGCTGCTGTTAGCTCCAGCTTGTGCCCTACGAAGACCCATGTTCGTCTTTCTCCTGGAAACACTGCTGGAGGGTGTTTGCTTGGCTAATTGCAAAGACAGAACCCACAAATCAGCATCTTCTTCTGAAAAGAGGCCCTTCAAATGTTCATGTTTTAGATAGCCAGTATGAGACTGACGCTAACTTTATTCACCAGGGTGTTTTGAGCAGTTTTGGATGAAGAATCTATCACAGACTTACAAAACAAATGTTACCCTTCCTTCTCTCTGGGAATTGTCTGTGAACATTGTGTGATCTTCTTGAATAATTCAGCATTCAAAATCATTTGTCAAATAATTTCCATGAATAATTTCTGACTTACAGCTTGTCCATGATCTATTTATTGTGACTATTTGAAATCAGATCTGACTGATGAGCTCTGATTGCACACACTGGTTACCTAGAGTAGTGCTAGTCCCTGATGGGATGGGCCTAGGCCTTTGAAGCACATTTATGCAGTGAATGCTTATGATTAAGAATTTTAAATTCACTCTTCACAAATAATCTCCAATGGCTGCTAAAACTTGCTGTTTCTGTGAACATTTCTGCCAGTAAACTCATTAGCTAGAATAATTGCACAAAAAAAGAAAAAAAAAAACCACAAAAGGGGAGGAAAGCGAGGCAGACCAATTTGTTTTCAAATCAGAATGAACACTGCTGAAATACTCCAATGTTCCCCTAGTCCTTTGGGACCTAGCTATGTGAGAGCATTTTGTGATCTTGATAGGCTTTCGTTTTCTTGAAGCTTTAGCAGCCCCTATTTAGTTGTTGGGTTCAGTCTCCACCCAGTTTCCTATTAGGCAGACAGAAAGCGAGAACTTAGAAACTGTTTAAGCAGCATATGCTTTCTGCGCAACCGCAGAAATGCAGAGGGTTAAGCATGATATTTACAGGTACAGTTTCAGCAGATTATTTGTACCTGCTTATTGCGCAGTGCTTTAAGACTTTTTGGTGAAACAGAGCGTATACCTGCATTCCAGGGATGCCACGGGTTCTGATTTTATTGCTCTCAGTTTCTTTTATGTTTCTGCAGAGGGAAAAAGAGAGAGAGACTTTCCTTTAATTTTTGTTGGAACCAGGACCCTGTTTTGGTGTTGGCTGATTAGCTTTGGGTATCATGCTTAAGTAGATGCCTAGATGTAAATTTTGCCTTCCTCCTGTCAGCTTTGGTTGCCTTAGGTTTGGTCCCTTTCCTTCTTTTTCTCTTTTCCCCACTCACTCAGGACATAAACTTTAATGATGAGATTTCATGCTCAGTCAAGTTTTTGAAAGCCACTTATGAAGCATCAATCAGATTATATACCTGCCCTGGCTGGGTGGCTGCTTTTCCCTCCCTACAAGGGGTTGATGGTCAAAATACATAATGAGCTACCACTGACAGCCTATCAGACTTCCATCTCTTCCTGTCTTCCTCAGAAACCTCTGCAAATGATGGCTTAGTCCATCACCATGCAAACTGTTAGTACTTGACATTGCTCCACAGAGTATGATTGTTTCCCTTGCTTCATAGAATCATAGAATCTTATAGTCATAGAATCCTTAGAGTTGGAAGGGACCTTTAAAGGTCACCTAGTCCACTTTCCCTGCAATGAACAGGAACATACACAACTAGATCAAGTTGCCTGGGGCCTGATCCAGCCTCACCTTAAAAGTCTCCAGGGACTGGGCATCCACTACAACTCTGGGCAACCTATTCCAGTGCCTCGCTACCCTCACTGTAAAAGACTTTTTCTTTATATCTAACCTAAATCTACCCTCTTTAAGCTTGAAAGCATTTCCCCTTGTTCTATCACCACAGACCCTGCTAAAGAGTCTGTCCCCTTCTTTCCTGTGCCCCCCCTTGATACTGAAAGGCCACTATCAGTGACCTCAGAGCCTTCTCTTCTCCAGGCTGAACAGCCCCAGCTCTCTTAGCCTGTTCTCATTGGAGAAGAGATCCATCCTTTGTATCATTTTTGTGGCCCTCCTCTGGATACATTCCGACATGTGAAGTCCTCAGTACAGGAGAGACATGGACATTTGGATGCACTACTCCAGGAGAGGCCTCACCAGCACAGAGTGGAGGGGCAGGATCACCTCCCTTGCCCTGCTGGCCATGCTTCTTTTGATGCAGCCCAGCATACAGTTGGCTTTCTGGACCATGAGGTCACATTGCTGGCTCATGTCCAGCTGCCATCCACCAGTACCCCCAGGTCTTTTTTGGCAGGGCTGTTGTCAGTCTTTTCATCCACCACCTTGTATTGGTAGTGAGGATTACCTTGACCCAGGTGCAAGACCTTGCATTTGGATTTGTTGAACCTCATGAGGTTCACCTGGGCCCACTGCTCAAACCTGCCTAGGTCCCTCTGAATGACATCCCGTCCCTCTGGTGTATTGACTGCACCCCACAGCTTAGTGTCATCAGCAAACTTGCTGAGGGTACCCTCAACCCCACTGTCAATGTCACTGATGAAGTTATTAAAGAGTATCAGTGCCAGTGCTGACCTCTGGGGAACATCACTTGTCACTGATCTCCATCTAAACACTGAGCCATTCACCACCACCCTCTGGACTTAGTCCTGCAGCCAGTTCCTCATCCTTTGAACAGATGTTGTGGAGTACTGTGTCAAAGGCCTTACTGGAGTCCAGATAGATGACATCAGTGGCTCTTCCCTTGTCCATTGTTGCATTGACACCGTCATAAAAGGCAAGCAGAATGTGCCCTTGGTGAAGCCACGCTGGCTCTCCCATACCATATCCCTGACTTCCATGTGCCCTAGCATAGCTTGTAGGAAGATCTGCTCCGTGATCTTTCCCAGCACAGAGGTGAGACTGACAGGTTGGTAGCTCCTGGGGTCGTCTTCTTTACCCTTCTTAAAAATGGGTGCGATGATGCCTTTTTTTCAGTCAGCGGGGACTTTATCTGATTGCTGTGACTTTTCAAATATCATTGAAAGTGGCTCGGTGACTGCATCAGCCAATTCCCTCAGGACTCTGGGATGCATCTCATTGGGACCCACAGACTTGTGGATGTTCAGGTTCCTCAGGTGATCACGAACCTGATCTTCACTTACAGTGGGAGGGATGTTGCTTCGCCAATCCCCTCCTACCAAACCAAGCATCTGAGTGCTGTGTTATGAGCAGTTAGCAGAGAAGACTGAGGCAAAAAAGTTAAGTACGTCAGCCTACTCCTTGTCTGTTGTTACCGGCTTGCCTGTGTCACTTAGTAGGGGGGGGATATGCCCTCCACACATTTACCCTGCCCTACGTGTCCACTAACACGTGAGCTGTCTTAACAGCCTTTACAGAAAAGACCCGTTCAATGTCTTTCTCCTTTTTTTTCCATACTTCTGCTCTGGCTTTGCATGGGATTTTGTGTTTCTCAGCACATTTGTACCACAGCTGGGTCAAGAGTCTCGTTTTTCTGTTAGTCTTACTGCATGACCTCTGGTACTCTGGAGAAACACAGGAGAATATTCCCACAAACAATATAATTAATTCAGCCACACCGGGACTGGCACTGATAAAGGCCAGGGTCTGGCAGCTTCCAGTTCACTTTAGGTAATTATGGCTCCTAAGTTGTAGTAAAAAATGTTTGGAAACTGCTCAAGTCTTGCGTACACAAGGGCTTGAAGCTTTAGGTTTTTTACCGTTCTAAGCTGAAGTCATTTCCATAAAATACTGTGTTGCCCATCTTTGCTACAGAGGCCACTCTTTTCCTCTGGAGTGTTGTGCTGCGTGATCAGTTCTTCCAGACTGCCCTGCAGAGTTTCAGCTCTGAATGACCAGTGGCTGCATGGCATTCACTGCTTGCCCCGCAGTTGGTTACAGCCAGCAGAGGGGCAGAGAGGACAAAAGGAGACAGTAACTGCAACTAGATTTACTGAAGTTTGTTTTTCTAATTCCTACGCCCAGGGAACAGCATTCCCTAACTATATTCAGCTATGGATTTCTGAGGTCAGCCTTATCTACTGCACTGTGCTGCTTCACTCATTAGTCTGCAGCATATTGGCATTTAGTTGAGTCCTTCTGTCCACTCCATTTCCAGCTCAACGTTATTATTTGTCAGATGCTGCCTACCCAACTGCTGTTTAAATGACCTTTCTAAATGTAAAAAGTATAATACATAAATACCGTCCACTGAATAAGAAAGTACAGATAATAGCTAAAAAAAAAAGTCTCATTACCCAGCTCTGATGTAGGATATAACAGCTCTCATAACACATTTTGACTTCTTCTAACAATATAGAACAGGAAATACAGAAAAATCATTGTATGTTTTCAAATGATGGAGGGATCTTACAGAGGGAAAGAGCTAATTACTAACATTGAAGTTTGGTCAGGGAACTATGACAAGCAACCACAGCTCTTGAAAATGTGCCTCAGAAGTTATTAGTTCTGTAGCTGTTATAAACATACCTCCACAAACATGAGATGTACAGTCCAACCAACACTTGATGACTTTGAGAATGAAATTAATTCCCCTCAATAATGAACATTCTCTTTGCCAAATGGATTTAGAATGTTGTTGTTGTTCTGTTGGCTCTTTGAGGCAAGCACAGTTCATTTTATTTGTAATCTCTCATATCCTTGGAATGTCATTATTCTGTAAGGTCTGCTCTAAATGAAGTGCTGATGGTTTGAGAGGTCCAGGCCTCTGCTTTCCTGCTTTAATGAGTTGCAGAGTAGAATTAATGCAACAAGAGATGCAAGTGGCTCACGAAGGCTTTCCACTCAGAGAGGAGGCATTGGAACGTAGCAGTGTGATGAAGGCCTCTTCTGCTTTGCTCTCCACCTGAAGCTTTATTGCATGACTATCACACAGGGCCACGAGCTTCCCTCTGCCTTTCTGCCAAGTCTGAATTCTGTAGCAATGTTTGTTTCCAGGAGTAAACAGTAACCTTTGCTTTATAGTGCTCCATCACACCACAAGCTTACGTTCAGGTGTGCCAATACCATCAGGAAGGTCTCCTTTGTACGCTGTTGTGTGCAAACCAGTATTCTGTAGCATCCTGTAGCTGCGCAAATACAACCCTTCTGACATGCAGCTTGTGTTTTACGTGAGAAAGAACAAGATGAAACTTTCAACTCACATAATATGCAGCTTGCATTGTGATCTCCTCAACACAAGCTTGGCCCTGCTTTGGGTCTTGAAATCAGAAACTGTTTTATGCAGCAGAGGCTGCGGTCATGCCCTTAGCTAATCCCATCCTTCTGTCCTCACCACCAACTCCTCTTTGCCTTTCACAGTTCTGCTGTGTAATAGGCCTCTGTCTATTTAATGAGTTGATGAGCTGTTTTCAGAGATCAAATACTCTCTTCGGTACACACGTACCTTCATCTGCTAAAGCAAATTCTATTGGCTTTAGGAAAGAAGGGTTGACAGTGTAGAGAAAAAAGACTGATGAAGGGAAAGGCTGCGTGATTGCTGAGCATTCAGATTTGGAAGGCAAGAGGGGCTGCTATTTTATTCCTCCGGTGTTCTGTGTATCCATCACTCAGACAGAATTCCTGTTAGTGGAAATCTAATTCTTCAGTCACTAGCCAAAGTTAATTAATTTGTAAATATATTTCATCTTGTAAGCAACAGCCCCTTCCAAGAGAGGAGCTGATAGAAAGAGCAAAGGTGTGAAGATGTCGCATGACACATGTCCACCCCAAAAGCCTGAGGTGACACCACGCTGTTCCATTTCCCCCATCAGCAGCTCGGCAGAGGTTTTCATTTTACTCTGTGCAGCAGTGCTGAGGCTGCACCAGGATAATGCATCCAGTTTGGGCTTCCTGATTGTACGGGGATGTTGAGAAACTGAGCAGAGTCCAGTGGATGACAACCAAGATAGCAAACAGGAGCGCATGGCTTGTGATGAATACTTGAGGGACTTTTGTTCATTTAGGTCAGTGAACAGGAGATACTGGGCTGAGTAGACACCAGCTGGCAGCTACTTGACCGAGCTGCAAAGACAACAAAGCCAGACTCTTCCCAGTAGTGGCAAATGATAGAAAGCAGTGCAGTGAACACAAGTTGTAGGGTTTGGATGGGCTATGAAGAAAAACATATTCCCTTGTGAGTAATGTTATATAGGAAACAGTACCCAGATTGTCTCTTCCTTCCAGAGGATTCTCAAGAGCTGGCTGGACAAATCCACAGCTGGCTTGATGTAATATTTAGTGGGATATGAGACTAAACAGCCTCTGTGGTCCCGTTCCAACAAGCAATTCTGTCATTCTGCCACCCTTTTGTTGAAGCTGTTCATTTAAATGTAAAGGAAGACCAAAAAAGAAAAAAAACAAGCTGAAGTAGCCACATATAAAAAGCAGCCATCAAACCCAAGTTGTGCCATTCTGGAAAAATGAACCTTCTAAAAATGAAATGAAGATCTTTCTGTAGAGCAGCTGCAGGTTCTCTTGGACCCAGCTCTCATTCCTTTGTGTTGTGAAACTGTTCTGGCAGAGAGGAAACTGTACTTCAGCTTCATTTAAGTGAGAAGTTCTATGAATTAAATATAATTAAATATAAAATTAATATATATGAGCAGCACCTTTCCTTATGTTTAGTTTATTTTGTTGCGCAGTTCCTTAACTAATAGTACGAGGCTATGAAAGATGCTGAACCCAGAAGAGAAACAGTAAATGGAGTATTTAAATAATCAGGTACGTAACGTATCTTTTAGATTAGGGGCATTCATTGTTTTGGTAGTAGCAAAAAAGATTATCAGAACCACTTCACTGGCTCTGCCTGCACTTTGTTCACTTGTTCTTTTTAAAGCTTTAAGGAGGAGGAACACACTTTCTAGAAGTTAAGTTCCAGGCATTGATCTGCATGAAATCTGAACGTGCTTATCAGTATTTTCATAATTTCCTTCTTCCATGAGGAAGTCTAAGAAGTGGTTTTGGTCTTTCTGGCTTTATGTTCGACATTACTCACTGATGTTCAGGCATTACATTAGAGCATTTGTTGTGAGCAGTGGCTAACTTTTCTATGCAGGGATAAAAGACGTATTTCTTTTCCCTTGGCATCAATGCAGTGCATACACTGTGTATGCTATAAAATTTACTGCACCTTTAATTGTTTACTTCAGTGCTTGTAAACAAAAGAACAGGAGGTACTTAAATGTCTTAGCAAGTTTAACAAGTTATGAAAAAAAAGTTTTTCATTACAGAACTTCACAGTTTATTTCCCTTTCAGTTTTCCCTCTTTCATTACTAAGTGAAGACGTAATTTGTTAAATTCTTAGTAAGTGGGATTGAAGGGTCACCAGATTGCTAAATTAAAGGAACAAATTAAATATCGATACTAAATTAAAGTGTTGGCCAGGCTAGTGAGAACTGAAAAACAATATCTGTACTCTATTAGTGGCTTTGAAATTGTTGTGGAAAACTGTCAGCAAAACATGCAGTCTTCCATATATCATCCTCTATCTTTGCTGTGGCGGGCAAAAGAATTCACCAATGACAGGTGCTGTCACAGAATATATTTATTCTGCAACTTTTTATTTTCTCCATCAGCTGCAATGATGGACAATCATGTCTTGTTTCCTGAATGATAGCAATTTCTTAGAGATTCTACAATTGCTGCCCTTGAAGACTGCCTGTTTCATGAAGCAATGTCAAATTCTATCTATATGCCTTTACAAAACACTTATCACTGTGGTATTTAAGCACTCTACATGGATTAAAAATGAACAGTGAAGCTGCCTGGAGGATAGTTGGTAAAATCTACTTAAATTTTGGATTTTGTGATGTAATGTGATTTCATTGGGTTGACAGAGGTGCACAAAGAAATATCAGACACTTCACAAAAAATTCAGAAAATGAGCTTTTCATGTTTGTTAACTCGAAAAGAGATTAAAGTATTGAAAAGTTTGAGAACAAATTCTAGTTGTCAATGAGACTTAAATCTTGACATGCAAAAGAATCAGGGCTTTTTAGTTACTATGTGATGATGGGAGGTGGGCGTTCAATCAGCCTGTGATGGGCTTTGCCACTAGAATTACATTTGGGTGACAGAGAAACCTTTTCCTGTTCTATATTTGTTATTTCCCCATTGGCACGTCAGTTGAGAATTAACAAAAAGTATTTTAAATGATGAGTTTAGAGTCCAGGTTCTTTGCTTTTCAAGCACTACTTACTTCCATGGAGCTTACAGATTCCAGGAGCAAAGCTGTTTGACCTCTTCAGGAGTTAGTGAATAGCAGCTCTTTGGGCTCCCCAAAGACATAACCCTGCAACACGGAAGAGAGATTCTCAGCTAATGACTCAGCCGGGTTCCATCACCTCAGAAACTAAAATTTTGCCCTTCCACTGCAATCGCTTTATTGTTTAAGAACTGCTTAGAAGGTTGTTCAAGCTTTGTACAAGTTCTGCATAGTCTGGGAGACCTTAGCTTTATACTGTAAACAATACGTTTGATGCTGTGTACCTCTCATATATCTTTCTGTCAAACTGCAAAGTCCATTTTGTCTCCAGAGCACTTTTTGATTATAGTACTGTTCAGCACCTTTAGCTTGATTGGAAAGCCTCCATACTGAGCTGAAGGATACAGGAAGAGGCAGGAGAAATTCACGCACTCAGCCAACGCTGAAAATACAGGGACACCAATATTTCCCATAGCGATAGAGGAAAGCTCACCACTGGTGAGTAGCGCTTTATCAAGCTATTGATTTCATCAAGATGGTGGAAGGAAACCAATAATTAAGGATAAGCTTGATAAGCTTTTGGAGTTGACAAAGACACCCATAAATGGGAAGAGAAGAAGATGTAAAAGGTGTAGCTCTTGCCCTACCTCAAGAAGTTTATTCTCCCTTAAAGAAGTAGAAGAAGTAAGCTGAGTAGGCTCAGGGAGTCACGCAGGGACTGGGAGAATCAGCAAGGAAGCAGATGGTTCCCTTCATCTCTTCCTAGAGCCCACATAATTACAGCAATAATGCAAAGAGCAAAAATTTCCATTACCTACAGGAGTTACTGATTAATTCCAAGTTCCAAGCAAAGTTCTGGCCTATACTCTCAAGAAAAGAAGCGTGTACACACAGCCAACCATCTCCTTGGCAATACACAGAAATAGCAGCAATTTGTATTGCATTTGGCATGCTCTTAAAATGCCATTTTGGGATGATGGAGGATAAGCTAATACAGATACTTGTCACAGCCACGGAGTACGCAAACTCCTTGGGATAGAAGGTAACCAGGAATATGGACAGATAGATTAAAAGAAAGATTGTCAATAACGTGCCTTCTTTAACAGAGCAAGGAAACATGAGATTTACTGAGCATATGGCTTTGAATGGCTGTGTCAGCAACCTGAGATAATATTTGTGCAAAGATGCTCAGTAGAAATGGGATACACATTCCCATGAAGAGTCTGAGATAGCAAATAGTGCCCAAGATGTTAACAGAGCAATAGCAGGTAATGCTAAATACAGAGCTACTAGAGCAGGCACTAGAGCATTTATCTATATAACTTGTTCAAAAATGGGAGACCGATGACTTACGTGCCATAACTGCAGCAAAACCTGAATCTCGGTATATTCACGTGGAGGAAGATGCCCTAGCTTACGGTTATGAAAAATTTCCAGCATGTATTTGTTGGAGGCCAGCATTAGCTGGAACTGACTGCAAGCCATTCATTGTGGTTTGCAAGATGCACTGGGCAGACACCCGCTGGGCACAGAGGAATTATTTTTCTGTCCACTTGCAAATGTATGATTTGCAAACTGAATAGTGGTGGAAGAGGTCTGGTGGCTGCAGTTACACTCCTAAGCATTTTTAAGAGTGGTTTACAGCAGACCGCATGAGCAGCCAATCTGATTAAAGAAAAAAAACTCCACCTTCCTAATCTCAAGAAAGTGTGAAGGGTTCTCCTGATAATATAATTAAAGAATGAACTTTTTAGAAAATCGGTGAAACTATTGGGCCAAAGTTTGTGTGTCCACTCCCTTTTAGGATTAAGGAGAAGTTCTCAGCACTGTAAGGGATTTTGTTTAAGGGCAGTAGGATGTTGATCTGAAATGTGTTACAGGGAAATATGATTAAAATGATACATGAAGGTCATTTAGGGATTGAAAACTCTGAGAGAGGTCAGAGATGTTTTTCACTGCTCCTTAAATGAACAGTGATACCAGGGAAACTACTGAAGTGTCAGAAATAGAGGTCAGTGCACTGAATGAGACCATGCTGGTAGCACAGGAAAAAAAAAATTGTCCTTGAGCAAAAGAGGCATAGATTCAAAGAAAAATGTGCTGGTTCCCTTTGAAAACTTAGTTGAGGATGGTGCAGCCAAACAGGTGTTTGCACACATCAAATCAATTTTTGCTGGAAATAGCATATGTGATAGATTCTGAAAATGGGGGAATGATAGTCGCTCTAAAACGCAGCGGTTCCCACTCGCAAAGCAGAGGCAAATGTGTTACGTTCATCCAGTGCAGCAGTGTGAAGATTGGTTGTGACCCTGATCCTCCACGGAAGCCTAACCCCCATTATTTGTACAAGTTTGTTGTGATCTCAGGGCATTACTGGCAGGGACTGTGTTGTTAGCTTCAGGTCTGAAGTAGAAATGCTATTAAGACATTTTAATGGAGGAAATGGACTACATACACATCTGCCGAGAGGAAGGACTTTGGAGGCAGAATGTCCTGAGGTTTTGGAGTTGCCCATAACTTCTGAATGTACAGTCTGGATTAAGTCAGCAGTAGAGATGCAAGTCATGAGTCAGATGAGAAGATTTTGTTTTCGGAATTAGATTACTAGGCTGGAAATGACATTTCATTTTCAAATCCCAGGGATTTCTCTAACAGTGCTTATGCTGCTGGAGTCCAGTTCTTACAGTAATGATCTACGTCTATTTCTACTTCTGAGGTGAAGCATGATTTCATTCAGCACATACAGGATCACGGAGGACTATAAGAAACAAGCAAACGGTTGAAAAATTCTGGAGAGAATATTTTCTGCTCTCATTTAATATTATTCTGCGTGTGTTTTTTTAGTCCTTATGGGTGCAAAAATGTAGAATTTTTAGACAGTTGCCAGCGTAATGTCACCCAGTTTCATCTCAAGCCTTGCTCTTCTCAGAAGACACTGGGGATAGAGGCAACTGCCTGAGGAGGCTGTGCTACACCTCTGCAGCGCTGACCAGCATACAGCCGGCAGGTTTAGCTCTTGAGCTCTCTGCCCACTCTAAATCCACTCCTGATCTTATCTAGATTAGCCATTTTATACTTTTCCCACTTGTCGACTTACAGTCTCATTTCAGGTCTTATCTCAGATTATCCCTCTGATTTTTTTTCCACCTGTGCTACTTTGTCTTTCCTCTTCTATAGTCATTTATTATTGAACGCTACACTGGGGTCATGCTTTGTTTTTAAACTCTGGAAAGCTGTTCCAAATGGTGTGCATGGAAAGAGCTGTGCAAGCACAGTGTGTAGTAACCATTTTCACCCCAGAAGAAGGGTTTCACTATTCACGGACTTTGTCCTATACGTTATCAGTTACCTCATCACCAGAGAAATGGAGACACAGCACCAAGTGTTAGCACTCATGCTGACAAGTTGCAAAAGCTTGAGTGGCTGCAGATGAGCAGTAGAACATGCTGACAAGTTTATACTCACTCTGCAGCTTTTTGATGGAACAAAATAGGGGTCACATCAATTCAAACCTTCCTTTCGAGAAACGGAGCAACTCAGTTATTAGCTGGGAATTAGAGTGGAATACAGCTATTAGATCTTGGTGGAAAGGCTGCCAATTTTCATTATTTCAGACCAAAATGTCAGCTTCTGGGGTATTCAGTATACTTGTTGCCTCTGTGTTCTTGGTATACTGCAATAATGTAAATTACACATTAGGAATATGAAATCCCAGGTAGTGTGGGAAATGGCATTCTTATAATATGGTTAATAGAACAAACATTCTTTTGTATGTATTCAAAAACCGTCAGTATGAGTGCTCAAGGAAACTTAAAAGGACAAGGGAGAACAAATGGTATTCACCATCTCAGACTCGATCCAACCTAAGTTAGGAAACAATGGATAGACAGACACTGCAGGGATTCCTCAGATTGTCTTTGTGTTCCTGGAGGAAGGGCTTCATAATTTGCACTACTTAGTGATGAATCGTCCCTGCAGACAGCATTGGATCTCACCAGAGGGCCGCGTGCATCTGTTGGCACGGGCACTGCAGGGCGGTGTGTGTTCAGATGGCTGTTCGAATGGAAGTGTTTGCTAGTGGTGGATGATACAGCCAGCTTCTCAGTTAGCAAAACAGGTTGCCAAATATTTTAACAACTGCTGTGTTAAACATTTGCTACAGAGGAAGGTTGAAAACAAAATTAGAAGAGTTGTCTAAATTCGTACATAAACAAGCGTTATCTTTGAACAGAAGTTCCCCCCAACACCTCTATTAGCCCCTTCAGGGGTCAGTCCATACGTAATCAATCATGTCTGAGCATGTCAAAAGGCAACAGTGTCACTTCTGCTTCTGCCATTGTCCTTCTTGTTCCTCAGCTCTGGACCAGCCAGCGTCCCCATAGCACTTGCGTATGTCCTCAAGGTTGTGGTGCCTGCCTGCATAGCCCTTGTTTCCTACATAGCGCGTCTGCTTTCCAGATGCAAGGGGAGGAGGTTGACTGATGCCTCTGTAGAGATGCTGAAGGTACAGGGTACAGCTGTGGGAGATTTAATTTCTTCCTATTGTCAGGGAAAAAAAAAAAAATTAAAAAAGGCTTACCCAGCAGCTAAAGGACTAGTCGAATATATGGGAGGCGAGGGCTCAATGCTACAGACTTTCAGTGTGACCATAGGGCAAGCCATTTTGTTTCTCCCCTTTCCTAACTGTATAAGCTGATGTTCTTTCCCTTGTAAGGATTTTCTAAGGCAAAATGTAAATTAAGATCATGGAAGGCTCAAAAGCTCTGGTGATAGGTGTATACGTTATTAAAGATTATGCACGCTAATTGAAGAATGGGAATAAATGTTTAACAGTGATACACTGACACATCACATATATATATATATATATTTTTTCCCTTTCTCTCTTTTAAAATGTCTTCAATTTACCAACTTCTTACCTGATTACTCTGATTTAAAAAGCTCTCAACTGACAAACCGCCCTTTGGATTTGTTTACTCTGTGGACTCTACAAAGGAAAATGAAAGAAAATTACTGCTAGAAAAAGTAATGAAAGCTTCAGCAGTGAGTGGATCTTGCCTCTTAAATCCATGGTGTTTGACGAGCCATTCTGTTTCTATTGCAGAAGTTCATAGTGTCTTAAAGTTGCAGTTTAAACAAGTTCTGGTGCTGGACATCAGGAGAGGCTAGTGAGTGAGAGAATGTTTTCATGAGTATTTCAACCATAAAGCGTGCGTTGTTAAGGGCTATGTGGACCCCAGTGATCTGTGCTATTTTGTAGGGAGTTGCAGTGGCTGTTTTCTGTGTTGTTTAAAATTACAGATGGTTGGGAATGCTCCGTGGGAATGATTTTCTGCACAAAGATTTTTTCCAAAATTGAAACTTTCTTTTGGGAAATCAAAATGAAAGACTTCATTTTATTGTCAGTTCAACCTGAATCATAAAACTTAATTTTATAGAAGTGAACCAAATGTTTTATTTTGAGTCAGTTCAATACATGTTTAATTTCAACATTTCAGTTTGCTAGGGACCAAAATGAATGTTGAAATGTCAATATTTCTCAGTGGATGGGAATTTCATTCAGCTGTATTTGAGCTGTAGTTGAAAAATTCTTCTACAGGCATCATAGGCCAGAACTGCTAATTCTGAGCCTATTTCCAGTCTATGCTTCTTTTGATGGGTGGTGAAGGAAGCAGGTAAGTCTAATAGTTACTTTCCTTAGTCAGTTGTAAATCAAAAAACGAATTAAACTGGTGACATTTGGATCTTAAAGCTCAAGTTCATGCTGCTGGATTTGAAATCTCTTCTTTGCAGACAAACATGTGGATCATTGTAGTCAAGTTTGTCTCAGACATTGCCAGTAGGGGAGGGTGGCCCGTGCAGAGCTGTTCCAAACCACTTCCTATATGAGGTGTTTCTCCATTTCTCCTACAAGTGATTTGGCTCCACTTGTATAGGCGGTGTTTGGGAATGCTTGTATACTCAGAGTAACATGTAAGTGTGCTGTCCCATCAGAGGCAGAAGAGGCTATGATATCTAACTGGTACTCAAGCCAGCTCTAAATACATCCTGCTCCTGCTGTCACTGCCCAGGATCATTTTTCCCTGCCTTCTCATGGTATGTGTCTTAGTGTCTCAGCCCCACATATAGGGCTGGCATATATTCCAAGAATACTGCAACCACAGAGAACCAAAAACTGTCTTTGCGAACACAAAAATGGTCTCTCGTTTGTACTACCAATGAATTAAAGAGTTTAAATAGCATTTTACTTGTCACAGCTCTTCAGAATTGTCTGTGATCTGTATACCTTTCTGAGGGGAATGTGTCTGTTTCGTGTTTTCCGAGCCTCCTCTGTTCTCTCTTGCCTGCAAAGCCAGGAGTTGCCTTACCTCAGTCTACGAGGGTCTGTTGTCAACTGGGTGCTTGGTGGGCAGAGGGAGGGTGAAGAAGCAGCCCTGCTCCCCCAGCCCTAATGGACTCATAGGAAGCTTTTACTGCTTGTTGGTATAATGCAGGCTGAGCTGAGCATCAGATGAAATGGGAGCTAGGAATACAGAGGCTTGCTTGTTAGAACAGTAACCTGCAGGAAGGAAAACACCCTCTGCCTTCAGTGTTGTCTTAAAATATGCAAGTCAATTTGTTCTTATTAAACAAATGCATCTGCTTCAATAGGATGTCAGAGGTGTCAGTCTCTTCCTTTTTCTTTGTGGTTGTCCTAAAAACAAGTGTTTGATCAAGATCATATACTTTGTCAAGGGAGATCTTACTTTACACCCCCACCCCCGCCCTCGTCCCCTTCCTGCCCCTGAAGAAAGGTCCCTTTAATCAGCTCTAGAGTGCTGTACCAATTACCTCCCTACAGGGTGACCTTTTTATCTCGTAATG